>NW_022589757.1:6598032-6626913 GCF_004348235.1 Phoca vitulina
GCAGGGAGTCTGCTCCTCCCTCTGACCCTCCCCCCTCTCATGCTCTCTCTCTCTATCTCATTCTCTCTCTCAAATAAATAAATAAAATATTAAAAAAAAAAAATACAAGTGCCATATGATCCAGCAATTCCACTTCTAGGTGCATGTCCAAAGGAAATGAAAATACGGTATTGAAGAGATCATCTGCACTCCCACGTTTACCGCAGCATTATTCACAATAGCCAAGATATGGAAACAACCTAAGTGTTCATCAAGAGATAAATGGACAAAGATGATGTGGTATAAATCTACAATGAAATACTATTCAGCCATGAGAAAAAAGGAAAATCTCCATTTGCAATAACATGGATGGATCTGGAGGACATTATGCTGAGATAAGTCAGACAGAGAAATGGTATCTCTTATATATGGAAATTAATTACTTAATTGTAAAAGCAGAGAATAAATTGGAGGTTACCAGGAATTGAGGGGAGGGAGGGAATGAGAGAGATGTTTAAGGGCACATACTTGCAAACAGAAAAATAAGTCCTGGAGACCTAATACAGTACAGTGATTATAGACAACAAAACCATATTTAAACACTGCTAAGAGGACAGATTTTCATTGTTCCCAATATTAGAAGAAATGATAATTATGTGACAAGATAGAGGTGCTAACTAATGCTACCATGGCAACCTTATTGCAATATAAATGTATCAAATTAACATGTACACATTAAATATACAGTGTTATACATCAAATACAACTTAACTAACAAAGTACTTTCAAGTAGCATTTAAAAAATCAAATCCCTAAGGACCCACCGAATAAAAACATGCCTGGCCTCTAGGAAGAAACCTATCAAATTGCAATGAGAGAAAATAAAAATGACTTAAATATATATGAATGGATTTATTACATTTGTGGATTTAAGTCTCAGTTATTTCACTTTTCTCCAAACTGATAGTTAAATTAAAAGCAATTCTTTTTTTAAAAAGATTTTATTTATTTATTTGACAAAGAGAGACACAGTGAGAGAGGGAACACAAGCAGGGGGGAGTGGGAGAGGGAGAAGCAGGCTTCCTGCTGAGCAGGGAGCCCAATGCAGGGCTCCATCCCAGGACCCTGGGACCATGACCTGAGCCGAAGGCAGACGCTTAACCAAATGAGCTACCCAGGCATCCCTTAAATGCAATTCTAATCAACATCCCAAGTATGCATGTGTATTTCAGTGGATATGACAAACTCTTTCTAAAATTTATAAGAGGACCTAAAACAGTCTTTTAAAAAACTCAAAGTGGAAAGCCTTGCTATTCTAGACATCAAGACTTATTACAATACAGCACTAGTGAAGCACAATAATAGTTGGACAAGAATGCACAAACACACAATGGAATAGAATAGAGATCCACATACCAGTCTCTCACCCATACAGACAGATCATAAAATAGGACCTCTTTACCTTACACACCTAAAACGTCTAAGGTGATTGTAGATCAATATAGAAAAGACAAAACAACAAAGCTTTGCAAAGATAATATTAGGAGGATATCTTGTTGCTTGTACAGTAGGCAAAGACTTTTAAACAGAACATTTGATATACTAGCTGTCAAGGAAAGGGCTAATAATTTGGACTACGTTTAAAGTAATCACCAAAAGACACCATAAAGTAAAACAAAGGATTCAAATCCATGATTGCTACAGTCACCAAGAAATTATAATCAACCTATAGAAAAAATGAATAAGAAGCTTCAAAGAAGACTGTACAAATAAATGTATGAAAATATCACCTACATTAATGATCAGAGAAAGGTAAATTAAAATCAGAGTGGCATAACATTACACATCCATCAAAGTAGTTAAAGTCATCAATATAGTAGCAATAACAATAATAAATGAGTGACAATACCAAAATTGCCAAGAATGTAAAACAATGGGAATTCTCATATGCTGCTGATGAAATTGTAAATTGGTAAAACCATTTTCGAAAAGCATTAAGCCACATCTCATAAAACTGAATACACGCATATCATATAACCCAGCAATTCTACTCCTTGGGATATACCCAACAGAAATGTGTACATGTTCATCCACAGAAATGTACAAGAATGTCCAATAACAGCATTATTTGTAATCACTCAAAACAGAAAACAGTTATGTTTATAAACAGCAGACCAGCTAGATAAAATATGAAATCTTCATACAATGGAGAAACTATACAAAAAAGAAAATAAACTACAACTCTGCACAAACTACAAACTTAATGTGAGCAAAATAGAAAAATGCATACTTTTGGCTATTCATTCAAAGTTCTAGAAGCAGATAAAATGAAACTACGGTATTTTAGAACTGAAACTAGTGTAGTAAAATCATAAGGAAAAGTAAATTGTGATTACAAGTCAGGACATTAATTACCTTTGGCAGCAAGGAATGGGAATGGAGAGGAATTTTTTGAGATGCTGTCAATGTTTTATTTCTTGACCCAGGAGACAGTAACACAGGTGATGTATCTGTGATAAATCACTGAGCTACACTTCTGTACTTTTCTATATGTAAGCTGTATTTCCCAGCATAAAAGCTTTTTAAAAAGCTGAATTGCCTGGGTGGCTCAGTCAGTTAAGCGTCCAACTCTTGCTTTCGGCTCAGGTCATGATCTCAGGGTTGTAAGATCGAGCCCCGTGTGCAGCTACGCAATGGGTGCAGAGCCTGCTAAATATTCTCTCTCTCCCTCTGCCCCTCCCTCACTGCCTGCTCTCTCTCTCTTTCTCTTTTCAAAAAGTTTGAATTGCCATAACATATATGTTGAAAAATAAACTGACCACATATATGTGGGTCTAATTTCTAGGTACTCTGTTCTGTTCTGTTGATCTCTAGGTCTACAGTGTATTCTCATGCCCATAGCACACTGTCCTAATAGATATAGCTTTACCATCAGTCTTGAAATCAGGTAGTATTTGTTAGTCTGCCAACTTTGTTTATCTTTCTGAAACTATTTTTATCTTTCTAGTTCTTTTGTACCTCAACATATATTTTAGAATCAATTGTCAATATCTACAAAATGCCTGCTGGAATGCTTATTGGGATTATGTTGAATCTCTGGATCAATCTGGGATTAAAGTGACGTCTTAATATTGAATCTTCCAGTTCTTGGTGAGAAATCTCCTATTTACTTAGTTCTTTAAGTAACCTTAGCAATGTTAGGTAGTTTTCAGCATATAGACTGGCCTAAATTTTGTTAAATTTATCTCTACATATTTCATGTTTTTCATGCTATTTTCTTCTTTCTCCAAATTTTTATTTAAATTCCAGTTATCATGCTATTTTAAATGGTATTGTTTCTTCAACTTTATATTCCAATTGTTCTCTGCCAGGACATGGAAGTATGATTGATTTTCATATGTTTGCCTTTGCTTCATAAACTTCTTAAATTCATATATTAGTTCTAATGGTTGTTTAGTATTGTCATCAGAACTGATGAAGGGATAAAAAAGATGTGGTATATATATACAATGGAATACACTCAGCCATAAAAAAAAAAAAAAAATGACATCTTGCCATTTGCAACGACATGGATGGAGATAGAGTGTATGATGCTAAATGAAATAAGTCAAAGAAAGACAAATACCATATGATTTCACTCATATGTGGAATTTAAAAAATGAAACAGATGAATATAGGGGAAAAAAGAGAGAGAGAGAAACCATAAAACAGACTCTTAACTACAGAGAACAAACTGAGGGTTGCTGGAAGGAAGGTGGGCAGGTGGATGGGTTAAATGGGTAATGGGTATTTAGGAGGGCACTTGTAATGGGCACTGAGTGTTATATGTAAGTGATGAATCACTAAATTCTACTCCTGAAACTAATATTACACAATATGTTAACTAAATAAAATTTAAGTAAAAACTTGAAACAAAAAAAAGTACGTTATCAAAATTTTCTACATAAACAATCATGCCATCTGCACATTGAGAAAGTTTTATTCCTTTCTAATGGTTATGTCTTATATTTATTTTTCTTGCCTTAGTTCAATGGCTAGAATCCCCAGCAAAATGTTGTGTAGAAATGGTAAAAATGGGCATCCTTAACTTGTTCCCATTGGTTGGGAGAAAATATTGTCTTTCACCATTAAACTCGATGTCAGCTCTAGGCTTTTCACAGGTTTCTACTTACCAGGGTGAGGCCCTTCCCTTCTCTTCCTAGTTTGCCAAGATTTTTTATTATGAATGGGCATTGAATTTTGCTAAATGCTTTCTCTGCGTCTATTGAGATTATGTAATTTTTTCCTTTATGCTTTGTTGAGTTTCAAATGTTAAACCAACCTCACAATCCTTTTTATACATTATTGGATTAAATGTGCAAATATTTTGTTAGGGAATGTCCTAGTTATGTTTTGATCAGGGATACTTCTCTGTATTTTTCCAATGACTTGTCTAGTTCTGATATCAGGGAAAGTTTAGCCTCATAAATAAGTAGGACAGTGTCCCCTTCTCTATTTTTGGATGGAGCTTATACAGGACTGGTATTATTTCTTCTTTTAAGGTTTGGTGGTACTCACCAACGAAGCCACCTCAGCCCCGGGTTTTCTTTGTTCTGTTAACAAGCTTGTTTTATTAATGACAAAAACATTTTAAAAGGTAGGGGTATGTGCAAACTTAATACTAAAAGTGAACTACGCATATGTATAGGTCCACATAGTGCAAATAATTCTTGTTCAGTGAGTTTGAAAATTTATAAAAGCCCAAAGTCATGGAAGTATGGATGTTTTTACTTTCTCTTGAGCTTTCATAAGTTTTTCAAATCCTCTCAGTGAACATGCGTTATTGTAACTAGAACCAAGAACAATAAATGGCAGTCAGAGCTGTCCATAAATGGACTGGGATCTCTTCCCACCCTCTCTCCTGACTGTGTAATGATGTTGCAGAGGGGCTTTCTGACTTGCTATGAGTTTGGAATAAAGTGTATTTCACCTTGAAGATACTATTAGTTTATAACACTAGCCTTTCACTTCCCATAATCAGAACAAAGTAACACCTGCCTCAGAAGAGTGAGGTGTACTATTCTGAAATCCATACCAAAAACAGAGATTGATGGTTGAGGTTTGAAAGGAGTGAGGCTGTTACTGTCCAATAAAGAACCCAAAGGAGTTAGAAATAAGAACAGAAAAAAATAATATTGAGCCTGGAATAAAGGAGAATATTTTTCAAAAGACTAGAGGCTGTTTAGAAGACACTAATATACATTTCATTTCTAATGAAGCTACACCAACTTACTTTAAGCTCCAGTGTATCAGATGGAAGACAAATATTAAAAAAAATTTTTGTAAGTTATATTTCGAAAACCACATGAAAAGGTAATCTTTATAATTTTGTATTGGTTGAACAAACAGGCCAACTTCTCAATTTCTTATGAGTCTCTTTATTGTAACAAGATTTTTCTACCATCAGCAACATAATGCAAATAACATAGAAGCACAGAATTAAAGGAAACAGAACAAAGCTGTCAGGTTAGAGGGGAAATGGTTTTTATAATGACTTTTCTCAAACCTTTTTGTTGGCTCCAGATAAAAGAGTGTTTTTAAATACATGCAGCACTTGAGCTACTCCCCCAGCAACTAAAGATAGGAACTGGAAATAGTGTAACTTCTGTTTCTGATTATCTTTATAGAGGATGTGATTGGTCATACTATGACTACTGTTAATCAAATACTTAAGATACCAGTTGAAAGGAAATATCACATGAATTTTCTTTACCAGGCACCACTAACACAGTGGGAAAGAAGGGCTATTCACATGCGGACAAGAGTAAGAATTAATATTCCAAAGAATGAATAATATAATATTAAACATATAAACATGTTATTAATTAGCTCAATTCTTAAGAGATATTACATCTGAATTAAAAATCTTAAGTTAGCAATATTCAGCCTATCATTGTCTCCACTAGAAACTTTAAGAGAATGTGGTCAAAACAGAGGATGCATTAGGCACTCAGAAGGAAATGCATTCATAATTAATCAGGCACAGATATGCGACAGGTGCTCTGGTCAGTCTGTCAGTAATGTACTGACAAGAGGAACTGGGCAGGACCTGCAGATATCCTCTTAGTAGGTGGATCAAATTTGGGCACGGGGGAGGAGACACCGTTATGTGATTTTAAAAAAAGTATTTGACCTATATTTAGAAGTCCATTTCTGTTCAACTTGACATCTGAATTGTTGATTGACCATGAGGGGGAAAAAAAAAAACAAAAACCATCACTTAAGTCTAAATGTCTCTTTCCTTATCAAACATTAGGAAGGAAACATGTTTAACCAATGTTGCTTATAGCATTGATAAGAATGCATTATATAACATTAATAATGCTCTGAATATCACCCAAGAAGGTCAGTTGACTTACCCAAGGTCATAGCAAATCCAAAAAAAGAAAGCAAGATTTTCCTACATCCAACTAAGCATGTAAGCTCTCCTGTAATACACAGGGCTTATAATTCTGCGACCTTGAAAAATAATGTGTTTTTTTTTTAAATCCAAGTTGAATATAACTTGGCATCTGGTTGGATTCAATATTTAACAAAGGTTCTAGCATTATCCAGCTGACAGAAATAAAAAACAAATGGAAGAGGTAGGATCTTATGGCAATTAAGAGGATACTTTTAGAGTTTAAAAAAATTAATTTAAACCTTGGTTTCTACTCTTAATTTTGAACGACTTACTTAATTTCCCTGAACTTCAATATTTCCTCTGTAAAATGAGGAAATTATGATATAATTTTTGCAAATCACAGTGCTTCAAGCTCTAGTAAGTATTCAATAAATAGTACCAAATACAATTATTAATAATAGTTAATATTATAATCATTTACTACTTTTACTTTCATATAATGTAGCCATGAAGGAGACTGTTTTATTGTAATACTTCTTCCGGAAAAAGTAGGAATAAATCATACAGTATGAAGCAGTGCATAGCCATAACAAAAGCTATTATCTCTCTCAGTAACTGACATTTCATGGAAAGCATTAAACTAATATAATGATGACTAAGAAAGCACCATCTTAATGAAGCCACACACTCCCACACATTTCTCCCTACCACACACATACTTCAGTTCTCCGGAGTAATTAATGGTGAGGAACTACTTTATTCCAGATACACTGGGAAATGCTACAAAGTTATCTACATTTCTACAGCTTCATAAGATGGTCATCCTATAATCACTAATAGCAAAGCACTGTAAGGTAAACAATAATTTGTCACAGTAAACAATGTAAGCTGTTAGGTAAATCTACAGTTTACAAAGCTGATAGTTACATGCCTGCTATCATCAAAAAAAAAAATTAACTTTCATTTTCTAGATTTCAGCAAGTATGATTAAGAGTAAATGAGCTTAAAATTGCATAATTCTATTGCTCTGCCACTCTAAAACTTTTAGAAGCCTTCTTAACTAACAAAATAAATCTTTTGTATGTTTCTAGACTTCATTTTTCTTTCTTCTTGTATTTTCCTAGTATTATGACTCAGATGATTAATAACTGTGTCTATTAATCTGACACATACATGACTTCCTCAGTGATTCATACTAACCTGCAGATGTTCAAATTCCATCATTCTGGTCAAAACACTTTGCTTTATCTTTTCTGGACATAGGTCCTGACACACCTTTTCTATTTTGCATGAGGCCTTCCCACAACAAAAGTGGATTATTTCTCTTACCATCCCCAGGGCCAACCAGGATCTCCAGCCTAACAGCTCTAGCATGCGCTACTCTAGCTGCTGAAAGTGTTTAAAAAAAGAAAAAAAAAAAAAATCCCTCCTTTGAAGCAAGTTCAGGGTCTTTGTTTCAGACTTCAACCTGCTCTTACCACCTCCCACACCATACTGGGACCGGTTTCCTGACTCAGCTTTCCCCCCTAGCACTTCCTTTGAAAATGCAGCATGAGCAACATGGATGAATTAAAAAGAAAGCCCTCTGCAGAGACTTACAGCTTTTGAGTAGGTAATCAATAAAATATAAGTATCCTAAAATAAAATTTCACAAGCAGTCACTGGTTTGGAATTTAAACAAATGGTTTGATCTGCCTCAAACCCAGCTGAATGTTGACGTCTGCTTGGGACTCTTTTCAGTGAAACATTTACAAAAATCCCAAGTTTTAGCCACTCTAAAAAACAAAAACAAAAACAAAAGGCATCTAATTAGGTTTGATGTGCCAGTAACCAGATGGCCAGCTTTTTTTTTTTTTTTTTTATGATATAGCTAAGGAGTCCTTCTATGGACTAACAAATTGCATATTGTTCATCAAAAATTTTAAGAGTATGAATTACTAAAAATCACTACACATCCCCATTCAGTCTCCTAAACTAGAAACCTTTATCTTTGACAACCCTGTACCTCCTAAATCCGATAAGTCAGCAAACCAATTATCTCCATCTCAGATGTGTCTCTAGAATTAGCCTCTCCTTGTCCCAACCACTCAGACCCAGTTTAAAAGATTTCAATAATGTCATATGCAGCCACCATACACCTGTAGCTCACCTTCCACCATGCAGTAAGTCTTCATCAAAAGCAAAGATGAACATGTTCTTTTCTTGCTGCTAAATACCTTTCAGATCTCCAATGCTTCTGAGATAGAATTCTACTCTGGTCTGTGAAGCCATCCTTACAAATGGCCAATGGCCCATCCCTCTCTGCTCCCATCCTTCTCCATCACCCTTTGTTTCTACCACCTGGGAATGCTCACCATTTCCTGAATGTGCCAGGATCTTTCAGAGCCCCATGCCCCTGGGACATAATTTAGTTCTTCTCCCAAGAACAACTTGGCTTTTCCACCTAGCAAACTTATACTTAACTTTCAAGTGACATTCAAATGTCATCTCTATAAAGTGAGGACCTTCTTCCTCTGTCCTTTCCCAGGTAGAGTTAATTGTGTCATCTTCCATATTCCCACAACACTTTGTAGCTTCTGTAGCAGCATTTTCTCTAAATTGAATTCTCTTTCTTATGTTGTCTGTCTGCTCTCCACCCCCAACCAGACCACAAGCTTTCCTAAGACATGGACTATGTGGATATGGATATTAGCATTTACTGAATCTCCTACTACATATTAGCTTATCATGATCTAACAAAAAGTACATGACATTTAAGCCAGGTACCTTCTGGGTTCAAATCATAGATCATAGTTCCATATTTTTCTAGAAACAACCATGGAAACTTGCCTTCCTTGCCTATAAATTAGTAATACAACCAGCTCACAGGGAGAGAGGGATCTTCTTGAGAACTAAGATAAAATGAGATGACATATGAACATTGCCTGGAAAAGTCCTGGAATGAACATAACAATATATACAATGGCTCTGCACTACTGAGCACCCATTCTGTGCTGTGCATTACATTATCCCCATTACAACACATGTGGCCACTATCCTCCCCATCTACCATCTAGGAACGGAGGCCCGCAGAAGGACAAGTGAGCCGACCAAGGCCACATGGTAAGTATGAGGCAAAGCCAACTCAAACAGCTGGGGATTCAACCGTAGGCCCTATGAAGTTATTTCACTTTCCCCAAGTGCGCAATATTTTATTTGATGCTCTCCAAAATCCCTTCTACTTTCCTCATTTTACAGATGAAGAAACTGAGGCTCAAGTAAATAACTTGCCCCCAAGTCATATAGCTGCAGGGTAAACATGCTCGGATTCAAACCCAAGTGTGCCTAAACTCAAAGTGCTTCAGTCAAAATCCCATAGACTTTTCTAAAAGGTATAAATATACTACAAAACAGAGAAGAATAATATGTACCGTACGAAAAGTACCTGTGTTATAGTAATCAAAATAAGGTCAGATTCCTCCTGGCTGAGGTTACCAGGAAAAGCTTTTCAGAAGGTTTTTAAAAAAGCATTTTAAAAATAAAATAATTGGGCGCCTGGATGGCTCAGTGGGTTAAGCATCTGCCTTCGGCTCAGCTCATGATCCCAGGACCCTGGAATCCAGCCCCGCATTGAGCTCCCTGCTCAGCGGGGAGTTTGCTTCTCCCTCTCCCTCTGCCCTCTGCTCATGATCTATCCCTCTCTCATGCTCTCTCTCTCTCTCTCTCTCAAATAAATAAATAAAATCTTTTTTAAAAAAATAAAATAACTGAAAATTAGTATTGAAAACCAAAAATAATGGCTGGAGAGCATTCAGGAAAAGGGGGCTATCAGCAAATCAGGGACACAGAATCGTGGAGTGTGCCAGGGACAGTGAGTCCAACTCAACGAGGGGAGAAGAAAGGAAAGAACAAGAGAAGGCGCAAAGAGGGCCTTGAATGTAGTCGGGGCAGGTCTACGTGAGGTGGGACTGGGGAGTTCATGGTGATGTTTGCAAATTAAAGTAAAATAAATCAGACTCAGTCATTGTAAAAATGAGTCAGAATGAGTAGGGGGCCTGGAATTAGGGGGACCGATCCAGGCAAAAGGCCTGGAGCAGAGTGGTGGTGGCACCTTGAGGCTCAAGAGGCAGACCCGCCTCACAGCTTGACTGGACACAGGCGAGAGGCCACAGTGCCATTGGTACAGACTGGCAGTCAAGGCTTTGCACCTGGGAGAAAAAGAGAGAATAATGCCACTCTAAGGAAGCAGGACCACTTGATGACACTTTGCGGAAGAGTCTGATTTCAGATATGTTGAATCTAAGATGCCAGTGGAGCACCAAAGTGGAGGTTTCCAGCAGGCAAGCAGATGCACACAGTTAGAGCTCACAGACTTGACTGGCATTGGGAATTTGCACGAAAGTCAGGATTCATACACATACGTATGAGTAAGAGGAGGGGACAAGGTGGGAAGACAAATCTAAGGGCTTTATTTTGGGAAACTTCTACATTTTAGCAGCAGGAAGTAGAAAAAAAAAATACTGTTTTGCAGCCAGCCCAGTGAAGAGGGGTTTTCTGGAAATACTGATAAATGGCCTCAAATTCTCCTAGAAAGTAGTAAAGGAAGGTGAATTCTCAAAACTAAGGGAACAGACATGTTTTCAGAAATATCTTAAATACACTGATGGGCCTGGACATTGGATAATAAAGGACAAAATAGTGGTAAAAAAGTAGAAATAACTTTTCACAAATCTTGCAAGAGTTACTTCATACAAGAGGAAGAGAAAGATCACATAAAAATGCAAACTTCCTGGTAAAATTAGAGGGTCCCCACTCACAGTCAGTGGACTACATGGTTGCTGATAAGAAGAGAAGGCATGTTTCAAATGGAAATAAAATATCTGCTCAGACTGAGCCTCTGGAAGGCATAGTGGACTTTACGGCCACCATTTTGTTGTTTTCTCCAGTAATTGCCGACAGCTCTGTGCAAGAGAGCAGGTGGTGGGTAGCAAGTTAGAAACTCCAGGTCGAAAGTCTATGGAATGCTCAGGAGTAAGTTTATCTCTGCACAGATCTGCTTAGTAGAGCAGGGATCCAGATGCAGAATTTCCTAAATTGGTATCCAGCATGACTTAGTTTCTATGGGTGCCTCACCGTCCAGCTCACACCAGAAGTGGGCAGGGCAATACGGCCCTTGTGCTGAGGTTCCCAACGACATGGGAACAGGCCCAGGAAGAGGAGAGCGTGGTAGGAAGCTACAGCTCGAACAAACACAGGTGCGCCCTACCTCTTGGCACTATGAGATTAGAAGATCCAAAGGGAAGGCCAACAAAGAAGCAGATTTCAAAAACTATGGTTTGATAAAAGGAAACCAATGTTGAGTTAAAGAAAGAAGTAAAAGGAATTTTTTGAGGGGGGAAAAATAGCTTGTTTTTTAAAAATGAGCTCCGAGTATCAAAAGGGCCCAGAGAAGGACACTTAGGCTCAGATTGGGCCTGGAGAAGAGAGAGGGTCCGAACTCAATTAGATGATGTGTAAACGGTAAGCATCACAGCCCATGGTGGTAAGCACCAATGAGGGAATAAGAGGACAGCTGAGGGCAGGGGCTCTCAGTCCCTCTGCTGGGACTACAGGGTTCTGCTCAGTGAGAGGTAGATTCACGCTCATTAGCAATCCAGCCTTATAAGTAAATACCGACAAATCTCAAACGGAGGGGGAGAATATCTAAATGCCTATACTGGAACATTCTTCATCACAAGGATGTATTGCAGGAAACTACATTCCTGATTTTTTTTTAGGACTCCCTTCCCTCAGAATGCAGACTTCATACAGCAGAGCTAACATTTTCTCAAAGGTGTTAGCTGAAGGTGAGTTTTGACAATTTGCTCCAGGAAAACACAGACCAAGCAGAAGTAGCACATATTTTAAAGCTGCCTGTTGAGCCTCTATTCACAGAAAGAGAAGCTAAAATAAAGACTCAGCCTTAAAATTTATCACCAGCCATGTGTAGCTGAGGAAGCAACCTGGAAGTGAGATAAAAATCTGTAATAAGCTCTGCTGCTTACAGACAAGAGTGCCTACAGGGTGCTTAGAAGGGAAAATGATTCAGTAATTAGTAGAATGCATTGCCATTGTGGCTAAAGCTATTATCGCCATTGAAAAACAAGGCCTACCTTCATACGCAGTGTCTTGATCTACAGAGCTCAAATATAACTAAACAAAATAGAAGACTTTGAAAGCCATTTCTAAAAAACAAGTACTTAAACTGATGTAACGGGTGGGACTTAGGAACCAACAAATTTATCAATATATCCATGTACAGTCCCATTGGGAAGGCAGTTTATTACCTCTTTTTTTTTTAAGATTTTATTTATTTATTTATTTATTTGAGAGAGATAGTGACAGAGACAGCAAGAGAGATCACAAGCGGGAAGAGAGGGGGAGAAGCAGCAGGGAGCCCGATGTGGGACTCGATGCGGGACTCAATCCCAGGACCCTGGCATCATGACCTGAGCCGAAGGCAGATGCTTAACCCACTGAACCACCCAGGCGCCCCTGTTACCTTACTCTTGTTTCTACTACCTATTACTTATTTTCTGAAGTTAATGATAAAGGAGAGGCTCCTGTTAGAACTTGCACCTTTGCTTCTGAACAGACTTGTGAAGTGCTAACAGGTTTGTATTCACAGCCAATAATGATTATTCTAAAATAGACTCAAAGACCTGCATAATAGGCACGAGGATTAAGAGCAAGCATTTAAAGTTCAACAGACTTAGATGGGAACCATTCCTCTGCTAATTACTATGTCCAGTCTTCCTCTCTTTAAAATGGACATAATAATAGTTCCCAGGGGTGTTATAAGGATCAAATGACATGTGGAAAATCGTTAGCAAAGATCACACAAAAACGGTTAATATTATTATTATTAAAAGGACCATTAGAGATCACTGAGCTGTGCTTCATTTCATAGCAAGGTCACACAATTAGTAATAGTTTAAAAACAAAAGCAAGTCTCATCACCTAGCTCAGTACTCTTTAGCGGGATTTTAGTCTCAAATTATTAAATGTCAGTGTGACCTTAATTAAAGCCATAATCCAACAAGGTTCTGAGCAGGATATGCCTTAATTGTATAGTGCTTAATCTTACCCAGTGGAAACCTTCTTCATGCTTACAGATACAGCTTCTCATAGCTAAGGAGAACACGGAATTAATGAAGTCTTGTTTAATCAGTAGTCATTTTACGGGTAGGTACACAGGAGAGACTAACTGGTTTCCATCAGTTCTAGGTGTTGATAGGTGTTGACTATATCTGATGGATGGTTGACCTCAAATTTGCATTTGCAGCCCATCCTATCTGTAAACTTTCATCATCTTTATATCTTGATAAAAGCTCCTTTACAAAATTCTGTGCAAATCCTTAAAGGTGAAAGAACATTTCAATAAGAGTTAATCCTTTAGCTAAAAGAGATAATCATTTAGCAAATTCAACTTGAAAAATCTGTTCTATCTAAAAAAGAAGGTATATTGTTTTAACCTAAAACTCAAGGGAGTTATCAAGAGCTTTAACTGAGTAAGTGCCGTGTCAGTAGTACAAAAAAAAAAAAAAAATCCTTTATCAACATCAGCATTTAAAATATTGGACATTTTTTCTCTATTGTTATTGTAACCTTAACTATATGCATATTTGTTTTCATCTGTACTTGAAGAAAACCACAAACATTATTTTCTTCAGCAATTAAAAAAAGTAGAAACTTCTACTTCTCAGTTTTAAAAATTTACTAAATGAACAAATTTTTATATTTTAAAAATCAAAACTATTACAATTAATTTCCTAGTGAACAGATTTTGCAGTGCTGACATTTTAAAATGTCTTCCGGCCACTCTGTAAACTTGGAAGGAAATTAACACTATTCTGAGAATTCCAATTCCCTCTCCATAATTTGAAATGACCAGCAGAGGGCAGAACTAAACACTTGCTACTTGCATCCCTGAGCATGAATGAGAAAAAATTTCCAAAAGGAGGCTGAGGAGTTCTATTTTTGACTGAAATTTAACACTTCAGTTGCTATATTTCCTGAATTAGAGACATGCCAAGAAGAAATGTCAACCTAATAAAATTCTCTTTGGTACAAATGAGGAAATAAAAATCAACATTGCAATAGAATAACTAACTGTAGTTAGAAGTGCTTGGATGAACCATGAGAGACTATGGACTCTGAGAAACAAACTGAGGGTTCTAGAGGGGAGAGGGGTGGGAGGATGGGTTAGCCTGGTGATGGGTATTAAAGAGGGCACGTTCTGCACGGAGCACTGGGTGTTATATGCAAACAATGAATCATGGAACACTACATCAAAAACTAATGATGTAATGTATGGTGATTAACATAACATAATAATAAAAGAAGAAAGAAAGAAAAAGAAAGAAAGAAAGAAAGAAAGCTTGGAATTAACAGAATAAACAAACGAAATATTGTAACGTTAATAGTACTTTGTTCATCTTATGCATACACATGTGGTACAATTAAATAGCTTACAAATCAAATCAGAAATACTTGGTATATGTGCTAAGGGTAGAGATAAAAATATATATAAAATTTAATCTATAAATATAATTTATATCTGTATATGCATTCCATAATATTTCCTTAATCTGGAATACACACACTATAGACAAAATTATTGAAGAGGGTTTTTTTTGTTTTGTTTTAAAGATTTTATTTACTTATTTGACAGAGAGAGAGAGAGCACAAGCAGGAGGAACAGCAGAGGGAGAGGGAGAAGTAGGCTCCCGGCTGAGCAAGGAGCCCGATGCTGGGCTCGATCCCAGGACCCTTCGATCATGAGCTGAGCCGAAGGCAGACACTTAACTGACTGAGCCACCCAGGCGCTCCTATTGAAGAGGTTTTAAAATTTTTCTCTAGGATTTGAAACTTTGTTTGAAACTTCGATAAACTTGTAAGCAACTATTTTATTCTTAATGTTCTGTAACTTCTAAGCAATTATTTTATTCTTAATGTTCTGTAACTTCAATGTTCCACAACCTCTAATACTTCAAAAGTAAAAACCAAAAGAACACACTTAGAAATCTATAAAGGAAAAATCAAAAGGAAGAAAAATCCCAGGGTTAGGCCTGGGGCCACAGTAAATATGGAATAAGATTAAGTGTAATATATTTTTTGTTAAAGATAAGGATTTATTCAGAGTTACATTTCCAGGTCTGAATATCTGCATTTGACATCTCAAGGTTTTTTGTTTTGTTTTGTTTTTTGTTTTTTTAATAAGAGCAATGAAAGTTAAACGGAGGAAGTTCCTGTAAGAAATTAAAGGTGGCATTAGTTGTGCTGAAGATTCAGTAAGCCACCTAGAAACCAACTTGATCTCTTTCTCGCTCACCTAAGCAGCTTCTCAATTACAGAAAGGGAAGCAAAGCCTTAATGAGCAGTTGGGGAAAATGTTCCTTCATTAAGCTTAGTTCTAGCACAGCAGGGCTCATCAGCTGAGCTAAAACTCTGGAGAATTCAGGGTAGGCCCTCCTTGGAGTTTACAAAAGACCAAGAGCAGCTTCCACATCTAAGCTATAACTAATACTGAAAGAACACATTTTCTAGAGCAAAGCTCTCCCAAACCAGGCTGATCAAAAACCCTTATATCCAGAGTCCATCTTCATACCTAGTCCACTGGACTTTGCCAAAGTGGAACCCCAAAGTTAGCATTTTAGGAATCTCCCTGGAAAGCACAGAACTGTGGGAGAGAGGAGAAGTAGATGAAGCTGCAGACCCAGCCAGGATGTAGATAAGGGAGGGCCTTAGAGGCCATGAATAAGAGCTCTGGTGTTATCCTAAAGGTAAAGCATCTCTAGCAAGTGTACCATGATCACTCTTTTGGGGAGAAAGAACTGGAAGGGGCAAGAATGGAACCAGGCAGACTAATTAGGAGACTACTTTTGTGGTCCAGACACAAGACAAAGGTGGCTTGCACCAGAGTGATGGCAATGGAAAATCAAACAAGACCAAAATTTCCAAATATACTTTGAATCAACGGGATTTAGCAATAGATTGGCTCTGGAAGATGACGAAAAGGCACAGATATGGAGTCAGCTTTCTTGGGTTTGAATTCCATCTCTCCCACTTTCAAAACTGTGTGACTGGGCAAATTACCCTAAGCCTCAGTTTCTACATTAGAAAGTGGAAATCGGATTAAATAAATAAATTATTTATTTGAAATTAATCAACTGAAGTGTTGATTAATTGTTAAACACTTAGCATAGTGGTTGGCCCTTAGTAAGCACTAAATGTTGGCTGTTTTCCATCATTTTGGTTGTTAATGATGTTCCTATAAAAAGATAATCCAGGAGGCCTACTCTGAGCAAGGCAATGTGAAAATAAAGGTATATTTTTTTAAGGGAGGAAAAAACTTCCTCCCTGACAATGAGTATGGGAACCCAAGACCACTTTCGCACTACTGCTGAGGATTTTTTTTCCAAAAACAGAAAGAGAAATGCTGAAGTATGGAAACAATTAGTTTAGTTGTGATGATCCTCAAAGCCACAGACTTTATACTGACCACCATGGCATAAAGAAGAAATAAGTTCCAAGTTTCTAACTCTCTTCTCCATTCCCACCATCTGGCCTGGAGAAACCAAATAGACACATGTGGATTCACTAATCTGCATTCGCCATAGGATGTAATCACTCCCTCTCCCATTTTCCTGCTTACATGGAGGAAAAGATCACCCAACATTAGGTCTTCATTGCCTATGTCCAAAATGAGTCTGGAATTCTCACTTTGTCAAGATACCATTTTAAAGGACTTACCCTATAGCAGTTGTTAACAGAAATGGCACAATACTGATTATCAAGATTGCTGTCTGCTGGGCGCCTGGGTGGCTCAGTTGGTTAAGCGACTGCCTTCGGCTCAGGTCATGATCCTGGAGACCCGGGATCGAGTCCCACATCGGGCTCCCTGCTCGGCGGGGAGTCTGCTTCTCCCTCAGACCCTCCCCCATCTCATGCTCTCTCTCTCTCAGATAAATAAATAAAATCTTTAAAAAAAAAAAAAAAAGATTGCTGTCTGCTAATTCAGGAGCAAGCTCTTATATGTCTAGTCAATATAACCTACATTAAGAGTAAATGTTTTCTTATTGGATAGCAAACCAGACATTATATTCCTCAGTGTATACTTTTTTTTCAAATTACTTTGAAAAACAATATACTTAGACCGCTGTCTTTCAATTTCATAAATCACACCTAGGAAGGAGTGATTATAAGCACCAAAAGATGGCACTTCAAAGACCTTTGATACTTCTTGCATGATCTCATTATCTGTCTACTGAGCACCCCTTTTGCAGCGTACTTGGTAAGAGCTATAGCATTCTATGGTAAATAAAATCTTTAAAAAAAAAAAAAAGATTTCATTTATTTATTTGACAGAGAGAGACACAGCTAGAGAGGGAACACAAGCAGGGGGAGTGGGGGAGGGAGAAGCAGGCTCCCCGCAGAGCAGGGAGCCCGAGGCGGGGCTGGATCCCAGGACCCTGGGATCATGACCTGAGCCGAAGGCAGCCGCTTCATGACTGAGCCACCCAGGCACCCCTATTGGTTGCATTTTAAATATAATACTAAAAATAAACACTTTTCTCCACTGCGTCCTGTGACTCTAGGGGCATTGTTCTTCTCTGCTTGCTCAGAAGTCCTCTTCCCCATTCGCTTATGGTAAATATAGATACAATATACAGTCAATATTTACAACATGAGGCCAATTTTCAGATTCAAAATAGTTCTATTAATGCTAGTTATCTAATTTCACTTATATTTTGGCTTTGCATCACATGTTTTTTCTAAGGATATCCTATTTTCATGCTTCTGATGGGGTCCATAGAATCTTCCATAGAGCCTAAATGGTACCTTGAGATCTTAGCCCTAGAAAACAATGAGGATGATGTAGCACCCTCCTCCTATCTATGGGCTTCAAAGAGAGCTCTCTCCCAACTTTAAAGATGTCAGGAAGCTCTAACACATTTCTGATCTGCACACAAGATCCATCCCTTCTGTCTCTGATCACAACTGCCCTCCTCCCAGGCAGCCGCTCCCAAATGAACTAGTGACATCAGGGTTTTCACACAGAGGATCATGGGAAAATTTTCATTTTTAAAGTTCTCATTGCAATGCATTTAAAGCACATTCTCTGCTCCTCATTTTTCATGCAGATTTTTCAGACTACTAATACTAAGCTCTCTTCTCAGGTTCTCTTCCATTTTTGAATCCATAGTATTTTCTTGCAAAGATCCCTGACATCTTTTTCAAAGATCTCTAAAAGTGTCCAAGAATCTTCATAACACATTCACCTAACCAAAGAAGTACACAACTGCGGGCACCTGGGTGGCTCAGTCATTAAGCGTCTGCCTTCGGCTCAGGTCATGATCCCAGGGTTCTGGGATCGAGCCCCACATCGGGCTCCCTACTCCGCGGGAAGCCTGCTTCTCCCTCTCCCACTCCCCCTGCTTGTGTTCCCTCTCTCACTGTGTCTCTCTCTGTCAAATAAATAAATAAAATCTTTAAAAAAAAAGAAGTACACAATTGCTTTGTTAAAAGTAATTACCTAACTACATTTAATGAATGCACAGGGACTGTTAACCACCAAGAACATAGAGAAAGTTAGACTCTATTTCAGTGGAAGAAGTTTTTCCTTCTATAACGAAGGCAACATGGCATGGGGAAAGCGAATGGACCTGAATGTCAGAAGGCTAAGATTCTGGCTCTGTCAAAACTATCTCAAGCACAGATAAGTCACTTCACCTTTGTGATCCTGAGTGACCTCATTTGTCAGTTTAAGAGAAATGGCCTAAATTAAGTCTTCATTAGATTCTCTCTGTAAGTTTTGATATTTTATTGTTTCATTGCAAGACAGAAAATCAATCAGGTATATACACTGCACAGACACATGGCTTGAAACAACTAAAAGGGGGAATCTTTCCCGTAGCCTGTTTGATAATGTGAACCAGGAGATATCACAAATCAATAACTTTCTACTGGGTGGGGGAGACTTTTTCCAAAGCATTTAGCCTGGAAGCTGGTGTATATCAGTTGTTCTACATATAAAATCCTGTAAACATCATAAAAGATAAGAACAAAGCACAAGAAGACAAGTCATTCCCATTAAAACCATAGGCTCCAGCCATGATTTTACAGAATATTCACCTAAAGGAGGAAAACCTGTGTGTGGATCTGTGCAGTGGCTAAAGAAAGCCAACACCGCACAAAAGCAATTGAAGGTTTTGTGGGGTTGTTATTTTTTGTTTTTGTTTTTGTTTTTTTTCAATTGAAGATTTTGTGCTGATAACTGAACTTTAAACAAGAGAAAGAATGAACATAATACTCCGGTGCTTCAGTTTCTTCTAGAAAATGGAAATAAAACCTATCTCGTCAGGGACATTATAAAGATTAAATGAATTAATATTTGTAAAGTGCTTAATAAGCATAAGTCATTTTTAGAGATTGAAAGTTTAAAAATAAATAAAAGCACCCAAATTGACAATGCCCTCCTGCAGACTGGATGGTCAGACAGTGGAATACAACCACGATTAGCAAATAACTCCTGTCCAAAAAAGAGAAAAGAGTGAAGTAAATGCAAGCACAACACGAACAAGAATACTTCCATCTCCTAGCCACACCTCACCATGGCTTTTACCCCAATTTCCCACTAAGATTAAAATAGGATCACCTATATTTTAATTGTCATTATTGCATATGTAATCCATTCTGTTTTTTTGCTTTGTAAATGCATATAGTTCATGCCATATATGAATTATCATCCTAAACTAATACATTTGTTATCATCAATTAAAGGATCCCTTCTAGAATTGCTTCCAAAATAAAGTCTACCCTTCATCACAATGTTGGGTGACACCATTTGCCTTGTGAATGATCCACCCTACACCTTGATCTCACTTTCACCCTACCTCAAGCAACAGTCCACTCATCTGGCCATACCCTCAACCACTTCATCACCAAAAACCCCTGTACTTGTCAAATAATACATGTAGACATCCTGTCTGAACATCCTCATCCTGCAGACCTTGAGAATCTTGACTCCCCAACTTCTATCATTGGTCCCCCTGGTCTGGTCTTCTAATATTGTAACCCACTCTTTCCAGCACTTCCATCCCCATCCATAGGGATGCATCCAAGGGTACAATGCCAACCTGAGATCAGTCCAATGTTTTGACTTTGCCATGCCCATTATCTTCTACCTCAACTGGCCCTCCACAGGCATCCCTCTATTCAGTTCTCAGTCCCATATTTTGATTTTCAGATCAATTGTTTTCATACCATTTTTAAACATCTGTCCTCACACATCCTTCTTCACCCAATGTGGAGGACTATGCCTCCTAATTGACAGAAAACACTAAAGCAAGAGACTCTCTCTCAACTTCCCATCATCAACCTACAATGCAGCCCACCTGCTTCTACGCCCTTCCTTCTGCTTCTGTGCCCTTCTATCTGCATCTGCTTTCACACACAGAAGCTCCCATTCCTGTCCCAGGCCAATCCCCCCACTCGTGCCATGCATCCTATCCCTCTGGCTTTCTCCTGACCACGGGCAATCAATTCTTTCTCCCCCTAATCTTCAATGTGTCCTTCTTTATTGGGTCCTCCCATCAGCATCTACACATGCTCTAAACCCTTCTATGCCTTTAAAAAAAAAAAAAAAAAAAGGCCGCTTTCCTTCCCAACTGATAACCCACCTTATTTTTCTTTACCCTGGAGCTAACCACATGCCTCCATTAATCCTACCTCCCACCTCCTCACTCACCCTTACCCTTCCATTAAACCTCAGCTTCCTGAAATCTGAGCAGCATCCACAACACCCAACTCAAATTCTCTCTAGAAGGTCATTAAGAATAACTTTTGGTAAATTCAGTAACTACTTTTCAGTCTTAATCTTACTTGACCTCTTGGCAACATTTTATATCACTTAATATTCAAAAATCTTTTTTTCTGTCCTACCTCTATGACTGCTCCTTATCTGTCTCCCTGCAGCATCTTTTTTCACCCGGCTCTTTGCATAAATGTTCACCTATATATCAGGCCCCTCGCTCTTCTCACTCTACAAGCACTTTTCAATGAATAATGGCTTTGGGTGTCATCTACACACTACAGATTCCTCAATCTCTCTCCCCCTAGGCTCACTCTCCTGACCCCTAGATACAAATGACTGATTATTTTGCATATGTTTTGGTAGATATCCTCAAATTCAGTAAGACCTAAATTGTACACCCAACCCGCTCCTCCTGTCTTATACTTAGGAAATAGCATCACTCTCTACCTTATCACACAAGCCAGAAACCTGGGCACATCTTCCTTGTTTCTGCCTCTCCTTCATCTTTATACAATCAACCAAATTCCCAAGCCTTACCATCTCAACCTTCTAAAGCATTTCAACCCTTGCTTCTCAAAGTGTGGTCCCCAGACTAGCAACATCAGCATCACCTGGGAACTTGTTAGAAATGCAGATCCTCCAACCCCATCCTCAGACCCATGGAATCAGAAACTCTAGAGGTGGAGCCCAGCAATTTATCTTTTAACAAATCCTCCAGGTGATTCCAATGCCTGCTAGAGTTTGAGAACTAAGAACCATCAGAATTGACCTTTGTTGGGGTGCTTGGGTGGCTCAGTCGATTAAGCGTCTGACTTCAGCTCAGCCCCATGTCAGGCCCCCTGCTCAGCAGAGATTATGCTTGTACTGCTCCTTCTACTCCTCCCCCTCCCCGCACACATGCGTATGCGTGCTCTCTCTCTCTCTCTCAGATAAATGAATAAAATTTTTAAAAGAAAAAAGAATTGCCCTTTGTTCATCCCCACTGCTACTTACATAGTCGAAGGCAATTATCTCCCCTCTCCTGGATTATTGCAACACCTCTTCAGAATCTTCCAGCCTCCAACCGTACACATCCAACACCTCTCAGTCCATACTCCACAAACACCCAGAATGCTCTTTCTAAAACATGGATCTGATCACATCACGTTCCTCTACCTAAAACCCTCAGTGCTCTCAGGATTGAATTCCAAGTCCTAAACATTCTTTCAGAAGCCTTCATAAATGGCTCTGGATACCATCCAGCATCTAATGTTGTCTCCTCTGTCCCTGTCTCCTCATGCTGTGACTCTATGCTCTAGTCATGCTGACCTCTCAAACCTCAAAACTGTTCTACCAACACCTCTCCTATTAAAGAGTCTTTTCATCCCTTTGACAGTAAGCAAACAAACACAGGAGACTATCTGCATTTTTCATGGAAAAATTCAATAAATATTGTGTAACTGGCCAGTGACCACACATGGTTGGAGACAGAAAAATCAAACTCACACAACAGATTTACTTTTTAGATCTTACCTGAGCATAGACCGGGGGTCAGCAAACCACAGACCACAGGCCAAATCTGGCCAGGTGCCCATTTTTTAAAATAGTTTTGTTAGGAAACACAGCCACGCTTATTCATTATACATTGGCTATGGCTGCTTTCACACAACAACAGCAGAGCTGAGTGGTTGTGACAAAGACTGTAAATATTTATTAAAGCCTAAAATATCTTCTATCTGGCCAACTTTGAAAAACTTTGCCAACCCTTGATCTAGACAATAAAGATAATAAAAATGGAATAAATCTTCTTTCAGGTATCCAAAGAGAAAATAATAACCCTCTAAATTTCTGGTTGGGTGATGTTTTCTCAATACGAGTTACCTTCACTTTGCCGTAGATTCATAATTCTATACTTCTCCTGGCTCTTGGGATAAGAAAGGCCACAGGAAATGTGAGTCACATGAGCAGAACTTATTATTCAGTGCATATCCAGGAGAAGGATAAGAAAAGAAAGTCATGACAGAAAAGTTGGGCTAAGTCACCCATTTTAATAAAAGTCCATCATATAAATTCAAAATGAATTCTGAGTCACTCAGCACTGTTGGCCAAGTGGGTGATAAAAAGAACCAGTTGTGAAAAGCCAAAACAGATACCTCTAATAGTTTAATACTCTTAAATGAGAAAAAAGCAAATCATTAACAAGAAAGTATGTCACTGCCTTAAAAAGTATGACTACCAATAATTTATTTTTAGAAATTGATTTTTCTAAATTTCAATTAGCTTTATGGTTGGGGATTACTCTAAAATCCACAAAAGTACTGGTAACAGTTCCTCTAAGCTCAGAAAACTTAGTGGTGAGAGAATAACAATTAGTTGCCCTTACCACTTTTGTAACAACACTCTCAAATTCAGCCTAATTTGTGGGGGGATTCACCTGTGTTATCTTCTTTTTTTTTGTTGTTAAGTAATCTCTACACCCAATGTGGGGCTGGAACTCACAACCCTGAAATCAAGAGTACCACACTCTACTGACTGAGCCCGCCAGGAGCCACAGTCTCTGCTGTTTAAGCCACTAAATCTGTGGTATTTATTGTTTTTATTTTTATTTATTTTTTAAGTAACCTTTACCCCCAATGTGGGGCTTGAACTAATGACCCCTTTTTATTTTTTTTTTAAAGATTTTATTTATTTATTTGACAGAGAGAGACACAGCAAGAGAGGGAACACAAGCAGGGGGAGTGGGAGAGGGAGAAGCAGGCTTCCCGCCGAGCAGGGAGCCCTATGCGGGGCTCGATCCCAGGACCCTGGGATCATGACCTAAGCCGAAGGCAGACATTTAACGACTGAGCAACCCAGGCACCCCCCCCTTTTTATTTTTAAGAAACCTTGTTTTACCTTCTTAAACAAAATACACAAAAGCAGCATGTGTTAGAAATTTACTAAATTACATATCAGATCAAAAAAATCAAATAATCTCAAAATATATATGCTTAAACTCCAAATGTATAAAACTTGGACACTGATTACTATAGGATCCGGTCATACATCCATTCACTGAACAGTAATGAGGGACAAATCACTACAAATTGTCAGGATTGGGACACCTGCGTGGCTCAGTCAGTTAAGTGTCTGCCTTCTGCTCAGGTCATAATCTCAGGGTCCTGGGATCGAGCCACACATCGGGCTCCTTGCTCAGTGGGGAGCCTGCTTCTCCCTCTGCCCCTCCCCCTGCTCGTGCTCTCTCTCTCTCACTCTGACAAATAAATAAAATGTTTAAAAAAAATTTTTTTAATAAAAATAAATTGTCAGGATAAAAAGAATGTGACAGAACACTTTTTAAAATAATGGAGTCCAGAGATATTACAATGTTTAAAATATATATTAAAAGCCTTCTATTTCACACTGAACTGTATGGACTACAAACATGGCAGACCTAATAATTTAACCCAACACACAATCAATCCTGTGGTAAAGAAAGGTTAGTACTGCAAAGCAATTTTTTTTAAACCATACAAATGTGCAGCCTGCAAAGAAAGAAAGCAAATAGGAACTTCTTGATAATATCCACTTATTACATTCTTTGAAATAAATCTATTTTATAACTAAAAATAAAATTAAAAGAAAATATACCTTTTGGAGAAAATGAAGAATAGTAAGCAGATTTTTTCCTGTTTATATTTATTGACTATTCCCTTCAATTATGTTATTGAATTATCCAGCCAAGAAAATCAAACTTATTCCATGTGGTAGAGTTCTTTGAAAGAGAGGAGCAATGTTGTATAGCAAACCAATCTCTGTCTTCCTGGCTCCTCTGTTTTAGGAATGCTGAGTGAAACAGAGGTCCTCATTCTTTGGGGAGGTGTTACAGAAAGCCATTCATTCATGCCACATTATCTGTAAAGTATGCCAGACATTCACACACATAAACACTGAGAGCTAAAGCAGCAAATATGTAAGTTATCTGCCAAGATTTGAGTATAATACTTCTCAGAATCAGAGACAGCATACAGTCACTATGAAGTGGTCATGAACCCAGCACCAAGTAGGCATGATGGCTCCCCTTCACAGTTTGCAGTTACCTCCCCCATAGATTCTCCTACTTCCTCCATCTCCATTCCACTCCATCCAGAAAGATGTTGGGAGAGAGGTTTGGGGGGAAAATATGGTAATCACAGCAGTAAAATCATGAGTATCAAATGGATTAAGAAAGAATGGCAATAAGCCCAGAAGCAGAGATCCAACACAGTCAATTCTCAAGCCAACTTATTTCTGAGCAAATCCATATTCCATCCCATCCTCCATTTGCTCTCCATCCAAGTGTTTACCAGATTATTAAATATAGGTAATGCTTGATCATTCAAGACAATTCACTTAATGGATTCTCTAGTTCCTCTTCTCTGTCACTAAGGTTTTCCTTACAGCCCTCTTCTTTGTGAAATCAAGGCATATTTATTGAAGGGCTATACCAGGTTCTATGATAGGAACTTGAAATATAATAATTCAAAATAGTAATTGCTAATATTTACTGGGGACTTATTATGTGCCAGGAATTGTGCCATGCTTTATCAATCTCATTTAATATTCAAAATAACTCCAGAGGTTTCATGTGCACTGCTATTGCACATGAAAAATTTTAATCTGTGACCCTGGGTAAATGTCCTAACCTCTTAAGCGGAGTAGATGAGATTGTAATCCAGTCTAGGACTAGGGTCTGCTTTTAACCACTCTGGGGAGACCCGATTCCTATATTTACCATAGATCTGTGTTTCTATGGCAAACACAGGGACAAAGCATTGCACTGATCACAGGGACACCTTCCCATAAAATTTAATTTGTATTGGGGCATTACAGGGTAAATAGCAAATTATGATACATGTCTATTAAGGGAGAAAATTCAGACTTAGATGGTTAAAGAAGGTATCTCAGAGGGAACTCTGAATAGCAGTCTACAAAAAAAAAAAAAAAAAAAGTAGAGCTTAACACAGTAATAATAGCTTGGGAGCAGAAGCAGTAGTACTCGCAGAGCTCCAGAGGTGAGAGGAAGTATAGACAGTTGTGAAACTGATAGCCCGTCAGCATGGTAAAGGACAGAGTTTGGAGGCACAGAAAGGAAGTGCGTTGTGAGCTGGAGAAATATGAAACGGCTGAAGGCAGGAGGCAGATCATGGAGGTCCAAGGAACTGGTACTTTATTCTGAGAGAGAAACCACTAAAGGTTTTATGCAGGATGTACATTGCAGGGTTTCTCAACTATTGGCATTTTGTACTGGAAAATCCTTCATTGGGGAGGGAAGATGCCAGCTGCAGCCCTCTCCCACATGGCAACCAAAAATGGCTTCAGACATTGACATATATATCTGGAAGGGAACACGGCCCCGAACCAAGAATCCCTAGGAAAGCATAAGGAGACTAAATTGGAGACCAGTAATGGGCAGACCCAAAAAGGTAATTATATGTGCTGCCGAAGCGAGCACCCAAGAAGGTAATTAAAAAGGCTGACGTGGTAAGTCAAGGAAATAAGGACTGAATTAAAAGGGAATTTTCCTGATTCCTCTTGTAAAACATGGCCTCATAATCTAGCCCTCCATAATCTTCTAGAGAATATTCCATGCCCACCCTGTGCAAAATCCTCTGCACCTTTGAAGCCCACATCAAGCAGTGGTGTCATCATCCATCCCCTCTTAACGCAGAAACTGACTAACCTCCACACCACCTTATACTCTTCAAGGACTGCTTGGCACCATCCTGTGTCTGAATCTCAATACCTACTCCTCCACAATTCGGTGGGACACTAAGTCCAAGCCAATACCCTCAGTGCCAATGACAATGAGCATTGCACTCCACAGACTGGACTTTGGAATCAGTAGAACAGCTTCACCTTTGAATTCTCAAATGCCAGTATCTTCTGGCAACAGCCTTCCATGAATCCAGTCTCAGTACACCTATTCCCTAATGTCCTTAAGAATTTTAATCTTAGTTTATTAGTCTCTATCTTAATTTACTACATCTGCTTATCTTTTAGGCAACAATGGTGATGTTAGTAACATCAGCTCCTTCGCCCTCTAGGAATTGCCAACCATCATGTCCCAAACAACCACACATTCTAGATGTCCAAGAGAGAATTATCATCTCCCCTGAAACCTATTCCCTCTTTAGTATATTCTGCCTTTTTGTAGAGTATCATCATCCTCCCAGACATGCAAATCAGGAACCAAAGAAATCATCTACTCCTTCACTTCCCATACCTAATCAAATGACAAGTCCCATCAATTCTAAATTTTAAAATAATCCCCATAGCTGTCTCCTCTCATCTGCACTGCCTGTTTCAGTTTAGACATTTTTACTGATCACCCAGACACTAATTTTAAATTTCTTCATTTTCCACTCTGCCACCAGAATGATTTTTTTATAAATGTCAATCTGTTTATAGCTTAACTACTAAAAAATTATTTACAAACATCCCCAAGGAATGCTTGCTTCAGCAGCACATAAGCTAAAACATCTCCAAGGTGGCATAAATATCTTTCTTTTCATGTCTGGCCTCCTCTCACCTATCATTCTCCCAATTTACACTCCAGAAATAATCATAAACTATGGTCACCTACATCTGCATGCCTCATACATAGACTTCTCCTGATCTGGTTGATCCCTGCAGCAAATTCCAAGTCCACCCTCAAGTCTCACCCCAAGGATTATCTACTGAGTTACCAAGGAGACTCAATTAATTCTCTCCTTTGCTTCCCCCATTGTACATGTCTCCAATGAACTCCAAATATGATTATGATCTGTGGTAACAGTTAGCACACACTGAACACTTACTGTATGCCCCATAATGTGTAAAATGCTTTACTTGTATTCAAGCTTTCTTCTTACTCGGAAACTACTACATCACTGCTCGTTTTACAGAAGAAAGAAACTTTAAGAAATTAAGCCATTTACCTAAGTTTACACAGTAAGTGGGAAATCCAGGACTCAAATCCAGGACAGTCTGACTACAGAGCCCTCTTTAACCACTACAGTCTAATAATTTCTTTGCATATCTTATTTCTTTAAAGTGGTTGTAAATCAATTGAGAGTAGAGGTATTCTTTTAATTTGTGTGTCCCCAATAACTAGGGGCAGGGCAAGAGAAAAGGGAAGAGCTGAAAAAAAAATAGAAGTCATAATTACATATCAAGAACATGATCTAAATTAGAAGAGGAAGCTAGTAGGTGCCTTAGTCCATTCGGGCTGCTATAACAAAATATCACAGTTTGGGTGGCTTATAAACAACAGAATTTAATTCTCACAGTTCTAGAGACTGGAAGTCCAAAGGAACCAACATGGTCTCCTTATCTGGTGAGAGCCCTCTTCCTTGTTCATAGCTGGTGCCTTCTCACTGCATCCTGACATGGTGGAAAGAGAGACAGCTATTGGGATCCCCCATTCATGAGGGCTCCATCCTCATGACCTAATCACTTCCCAAAGGCCCCACCTTCAAACACCATCGCATTGGGCATAAGGATTCCAACTTATGAATTTTGGACACAAATATTCAGACCACAGCAGTAGTCTTCAAGAAAAATTGAAAGAACTCCATTAAATGGTAAGAATGGGATACAAACTTAAAGATATTGAGAATACAGAGAAAGAGAGAAGAAAGAAAGAAAGAAAGAAAGAAAGAAAGAAAGAAAGAAAGAAAGAAAGAAAGAAAGAAAGAAAGAAAGA
>NW_022589757.1:6626923-6636352 GCF_004348235.1 Phoca vitulina
AGAAAGAAAGAAAGAAAGAAAGAAAGAAAGAAAGAAAGAAAGAAAGACAAAGAAAGAAAGAAAGACAAAGAAAGAAAGAAAGAAAGAAAAGGAGGAAGATAGAAAAGGAGGAAGATAGAAAAGGAGGAATATAGATAGATAGATACAGGTTTCTTCTCCCAAAATATTAATATAATATAATATAATTTATAATATAATATAATATAATATATAAAATAAAATAAAACAAAATATAATAAAATAAAATAAAACTTTGTTGTACTAGATGAGGGCTCCCACTGGGTGGCTCAGTCGGTTAAGCATCTGCCTTCAGCTCAGGTCATGATCTCAAGGTCCTGAGATCAAGCCCCACGTTGGGCTCCCTGCTCAGTGGGGAGTCTGTTTCTCCCTCTCCCTCTGCCCCTGCTTGTCCTCTCTCTCTCTCTCTCTGTGTCAAATAAATAAATAAAATCTTTAAAAAAAAAAGGGACAAATCCAATGTAAACTGAACTAAATATGGGATACTTTTGAGCAAGTGATTGTTTATTAAAATAACAGAATCCATTGGAACTTAACCCTAGGAACACCCATGTTTGAGTGGCCTGGGGGCTGTGATACTGGGATATTAAGAAAGAAATGAAATCAGAGCATGCTATTGCCTCTGCAGGGCAATAGTTACAGTGTCCAAATGTTTTCAACTCTTAAAATAAAATTAAAAATTAACCTTAAAAATATACCCTAAGGATAAATGTGCTCTTGGTAGAAGCTAGAACAGTTCAGGTTCAGACTAGGAGGAGGGAAAGGTAGACACTGGTCGCCTAATTGTATGAGGTGGTTGGGGCTGCAGCAGACATTATCTGAAGTTGGTGAGACAACAACAAAATAATCTGGAGCATATTATTTAAAGTTCAAGGAAGAATTATTAAAGGGAAGCTAGAAGAGCAGTATTAACTGTACTGGAAGGAACGGAGGGGAGGGAAGTGTCGGGAAATACCTAAATCCTAATCTGTGACAGCCTAAAGGCAATAGCAGTGTCGCTAACCAAACTGAATCAGCAAACTTAAAATACCAGAGTCAAAACCAGAAGAACAAGAACAAGGAGAACCAGACAGGAGTAGGACTGGAGTGGGAGGGGCCAGGGTGAGAAGCAGAGCTGTTCTTTAACCAGGTGAATAGAGTACCTTAGACACATTTTAAGTCCTTAAAATTAAACCAACAAACAAAAACTAAACTGAATAAAACTGAGGGAAAAGATTATAGTTTCAACCTACTATTGTCACCCTGCTTCTCATGAGTTTAGGCAATGATTTTCTGAGTATGGAATAGATGTAAAGTGTGGCTACAAAATGAATTTCGGTAAATGAAATCTATTTTACTCCTGACTCCTATGTTGAGATTAGAGAGAAGTCTGCAAAGAAAAGAAATGTTCAGCTAAAATAATTTAAATGTTTCAAAATAAAAGTAAATTAATAATATATGTGTGTTATATAAGTGTGTGTGTGTGTGCATGTGTACATTCTCCTAGAGCTGAAAGATGTGTTGGCTTTTACTGCTTCTCAGTAAAAGATGTGTGTGGGTTTCACTAAATAGCATCCAAGCATCTTCCTACTCTGAAAAAAACTGGATTCAAATACAAATGATCATTTCTATTTATTCACTTAAGTCTTCAATTCTGGCTTCTGGTGACAGTGAGCAGAGTACATTTCATTAGTTTTCTGGTAGAGACCACTACTGGTTTTGATCAATGAATTATTTTTCCAACAGGTTCAGGATTGTGTTTCCTTTATTCCTTTTCAGCCTAAATTTTTATGTCTTCCTTCCCTTTACTTCTAGCGTCACTAATACAGTCATCTAAACATACGTCCATTTACATACATAGCAAGAAACGCCCACCCATCTGGTAAACATAGGGATTACTAAATACTACATATTTGGCAAAATTAGCAAAATCTGCCAAACCCAAAAAAGCTCAGTATCCAAAAATATTCTACTACAAAGACTATTAAAATCAGTTCTTGGAGCACTTGGGTGGCACAGTAGGTTGACCGGCCCACTCTTGGTTTCTGCTCAGGTTGTGATCTCGGGGTTGTGGATCGAGTCCTGCATGGGGTTCTGCACTTAGCACGGAGTCTGCTTGAGACTCTCTCTCCCACTGCCCCTCCCCCCATGCTCTCTCTTTCTCACTCTCTCAAATAAATACATAAATCTTTAAAAACAAATAAATAAACAAATAAATAAATAAATAAAATCAATTCTAAAGGATTAAGTAGGTATAATCATCTATTCCAGCCAAAATCTTTGGGCTATATTTTTTGTGTTGTAAAGAGATACTGTGATATCTGACACAGTGATGATTGAAGAAATCCTCCTAAAAGAGCTTGCTAACGGATAATCAACAATTATGTGAGATAACTGTAATTTGCTGGAAAACAGCCGCTGATGAATACGACTCAGAAAAATCTAATATGAATAAAAGTATTCAAAAGAAGGGGCACCTCAGTGGCTGAGTTGGTTAAGCATCTGACTTGGGCTCAGGTCATGATCTCAGGGTCCTGGGATCAAGCCCAAGTCAGGCTCCCTGCTCAGCGGAAAGTCTGATTGTCCCTCTCCCTCTGCAGCTCCCTCCACCCATGCTCTCCCTCTCTCTCTCTCTCTCCCTCTCTCTCTCAAATAAATAAAAATCTTTTTTTAACTTTTTTTTAAGATTTTTATTTATTGGGGAACCTGGGTGGCTCAGTCAGTTAAGCGTCTGCCTTCGGCTCAGGTCATGATCCCAGGGTCCTGGGATCGAGCCCCGCATTGGGCTTCCTGCTGGGCGGGAAGCCTGCTTCTCCCTCTCCCACTCCCCCTGCTTGTGTTTCCTCTCTCACTGTCTCTCTTGGTCTGTCAAATAAATAAATAAAATCTTTAAAAAAAAAAGATTTTTATTTATTTATTTGGGAGAGAGAGCATGAGAGACAGCACGAGCAAGGAGGAGGGCAGAGGGAGAAGCAGATTCCCCGCCGAGCTGGGAGCCCGATGTGGGACTCGATCCCAGGACCCTGAGATCATGACCTGAGCCGAAGGCAGCCATTTAACTGACTGAGCCACCCAGGCGCCCCAAGGAAAGGAATCTTAAGGGACTATATTACTGGACCTATTCTTGCAAAATGACCTCCATCTACACCTAACAGGCAATGAGCCTGGGCCTGTGGTCAGCCATAAGCTGAGGACTGGCTTATCTCGTCCACAGGTAGCAAGGCAGGGGCCCAAAACTGCAAATTATAGTTGATTCTTGAAAAACTAAGGTTTGAACTAGGTGGGTTCACTTATATGTGGATTTTTTATAGTACAGTAAATGTATTTACCTTCCTTATGATTTTCTTAATAACATTTCCTTTTCTTTACCTTATTTTATCATAAGAACACAGTATGTAATACATTTAACAAAATGTGTTAATCAACTGTTATGTTATTGATAGGGCTTCCAATCAACAGTAGGCCATTAGGAGTTAAATTTGGGAGAAGTCAAAAGTTATATGTCGATTTTTAACTGTGTAGGGGGTTGGCATCCCTAATCCCCATGTTGTTCAAGGGTCAACTGTGTGTATCATAATAATGTGTGTCATAATAGTGAAGGTTTTGCTATTTCTAAGGATTTACAGTAAACATTTTCAGGAGAGATATATTTTCTCACACTTGAGAAATGACTATAACACTCCACAAAGAAAAAAAGTCTTTCCTCACCACAAAAAAAAAAAATACCATGACCTACAATTAAACAAGACAATCTACTAAGCAGTTGTATTAGCATGTGTTTTCTCTTGTTAGAAATTATCTAGCTTAGGGTTGCCTGGGTGGCTCAGTCGGTTAAGCGTCTGCCTTCGGCTCAGGTCATGATCCCGGGGTCCTGGGATCGAGCCCCACACTGGGCTTCCTGCTCAGCAGGGAATCTGCTTCTCTCTCTCTCTCTCCTTCTGCCCCTCCCCACGGCTTGTTCTCTCTCTTTCTCTCAAATAAATAAATAAAATCTTTAAAAAAAAGAAAGAAATGATCTAGTTTAGAATTCTGAGATACAGGGCACCTGGGTGGCTCAGATGGTTAAGCGTCTGCCTCCGGCTCAGGTCATGATCTCAGGGTCCTGGGATCGAGTCCTGCATCGGGCTCCCTGCTCCTTGGGAGCCTGCTTCTCCCTCTGCCTTTCTCTCTCGCTCTGTCTCTCATGAATAAATAAATAAAATCTTTAAAAAAAAAAAAAAAAGAATTCTGAGATACAAAACAAAAAGAAACAAAAAAGGCAAATGTGAGGCTACTCTCAGAGAATAAGAAGTAAGGTGATAGCTTCTGCGTCCCCAGATTAGTAATGGAAATAGAAAAAGGTAATGGACAATGCTATTAGGCCCTTAAAGGAGCTCAGTCTTCATTTCTGTTATGAAGACATGGCTATGCAAAGGGCTCCCAGCCCTTCTGATGGCTGAAATATCTTTGAGTATCATGGCCCTAACTTTGATTGGCTGATAAAGTCAACATCATTCCACCAGCAAAAAGCAAAAGTTTATGTTTGTCAGTTTACATGCTCGGTATTAGCCTTCTAAATTAACAGAATTTTATTCAAGCAAAGTATATAACAAGCACTAGTTCTGGCCTTACAACATTTTCCTCCTAAACCGGACCTGTCTTCTTCATCTCAATTAATCACACAACCCTCCACCCAGCTCCTTAAAATAAAAAACCAAGAAGTTATATTTCACTTCCTTTTTCCGTTGCCCCCATGTCTAACCCAGCAGAAGTCCCACCAGCTGTGCCTCCAGAATCCATCCCATACCTAAGGACTCATCTCTAACTCCCTCACCACCATCCCTGACTCAACTACTGCAATAGCCCAGCTGGTGTTTCTGCGTCTACTTCTGCCCCCTCTACTCCATTATCCAGAGACCAGGCTGTGATCCACGTAAAATACATTCTTCCCCTGCACAAAACCTTCAAAAAGCTCCTAATTTAAAAAAAAAAAAAAGTTTTCCTTCCATGGCTTTCAAGACCCTGCACGTTCCGACCCCACGTCCTTTCTGCCCTCGACTCATGAAATTTCAGCTTCATAGGCACTAAGACTGTGCTTTGCTTAGGTCATGCCTATGCTCTCCGCAGACCCTTTGTACTTGCCAGGTGAGCTTCCTAGAATGACCTTCCCTCAGGCCTCCCATCATAGGTCCTTAGTGAGGCTTCCTTTACATTCACCCTACTCCACCCTCATTGACCGTATCATATTACTAGGGTTTATTTCCTTTATAGCATTTATTAGAACCTGATGTAAATTCATGACCTATGCTTTTATTTGTTCTTGCTCTAGTTTCAGTTTTTTGTTGTTGGTTTTTGGATTTTGTTTTTTATGGGTCTCTCCCCACTGTGATAAGGATCTAAATTTCAGGAGAACAGAAGTCTTATTTCTCAAAAAAAAAAAAGAAAGAAAGAAAGAAATCTTATTTCTCTTCCTCACTAATGTATCTCTGGAGTCTAAACCACTGCCTATAGAATGTATTTGGTAAGCATTTGTGAATGAATTAACTTATCATTCAAAGCTCTTTGCCTTTTAGGGTTCTCAAAATTTTAACCAAATTAAAAGATGAAGAGAAAATGTCAGTCCTTTCATATTTTCTATAGCATTTCTAAAGCAAAATGTTAGGCCCTAAAAATGTATAATATAACATGGGACTAAGAAGGGTTGAATGAAGAAGTCTAATCTATAAACCATATCAGTAAGACCCTAAATCAAAACTCTTTATTGCTTTAATTATGTGTATAAATGGAGAGAGGAGAAGGGGGAGGGAATCAGATGCTCTTAGGGAACAAATTTGGGGGTGGGAAGAGTGCCAGTTATGAGTTTATTCCCACATGGTGTTATGTCTCGAAGGCAACTGTCCTCAAGAGAATTGTTGGTTAGAAATCCTCCCAACAGCAATTTTCTGGAAATCAGCAGAGAGACTAATTATCAGAAACTTCTCTCCACACAGATAAGTGCATTTCTCCCCATTCCTCCACTAATATCTCAGTCTACATAACTCCTTGTATTGCCACCTCACCTGAGTTTTGAAGAAAATCCTTGACTGTGCATATAGCAAATGCACAGTTCTGTGACTGACCTGCTGTTTAAGTATATGGAATAACATTTCTTACTAGAGTGCCTTTAATTTCATATTTGTTTTGGGTTTAGTTTGGCAGGGGGAGTAAAGATGTATTACAGAGCCAACAAATAAAGTAAGGAGAAAATGCAATCGCATAAAGTTGGGGGAAACAAATTCCCCATTATAAGGAAATTACTCACCACCATATTAAGGGATTGTATTTTTTGTTTGCTTTTCCCTCTGCATGCCACACTCAACTGTCCTCCAAATAGACAATGATGGGAGGAATTACTACTCTCTAACACAAGGATGGAGAGGAGGTGGGAAATAAGAGGCAGCCAGTTCAGTGATTAAAAAAAAAAAGAAGAAGGTAGAGAATTACCCTATTCTTTTCAGTTTATTCCAATTTCACATTTTTTGAATGATAAGACTGTTTACTTCTAAACTTTAAGAGAAGAAAATGCAGTCAGCTCGGGAATAGTTTCAGTCAAAAGGTAAGCTTTAGACATGGCTAGGGTTTGCCTTTCTCTGTACCATGTTGATTTTAAATCCAACTCGTAAATTGATATATTTTCTAGAACACAGCTCTACAAGACTTTTAGCCACCACTGTCCCCAGATTCTGTCTCTATAATAACACACACCTCTCACCAAAAAAAGGGGGGGGGGAGGAAAAAATTTAAATTATCCAATTCTCCCTATAGAAAAAAAGATCTACCTAGCAGTAATTAGCTATATGTCATTTAAAAAAATAATTGAATAAATAAAAAGATCTTAAGAAGGAACTTTCATAAGTCACAGCACATCCTGAGGAATCTCCTTTCACATGGGAAGCATCAAGAAGATCTCACAATATTTTACATGATTAATTTTCTTAATACTGAAGGGAGAATCAAGGAAGAACATAGGTTATAATGCATGAAGAAGAGAAAGAAGAAATACAGGACATATAGACATTTTATTATTTACTCTCACGTCTTGATCTCAGTCAGGGTTCATTTTCATTGTCTTTCAAAACTCACTATTATCTCATTCATTGGTCAATAGCATATACACTGAAGGCACAGAAGGATATATATAGTTGGAAGCAAAGACAACTGTAACTAACCCATATGGATGAGAACCCATTACTCTGCCTCACAAATATCTGGGCTCCACACAAGTGAGCCAATTAAACCTTCAATTTTCTTATGAGAAAATCATATAGGAGAATTCTGATATATCTGGGTTTTAGATGCATACTCAACACAACTACCATGTCACACATGTACCACATACCTGAGAAAGATTAGCAATACCCTGGCTTGAAAACAATAATCCAGCCGTCCTGATACTCATTAGGAATTACGAATATGCCTTTTGGATTACTGTCCTGCAGTATTAATTCCCCTGGTGAATGGGAGCTGGGGAGAAAGCGGACAATGCTGCTTCATACCAATGGTTAGTACACAGATGAGCTAAGAACGCACTGAAATAGTGTTCTAGGCATCCATGGAAACCTGCAGCCCACTGGGAACAAAGCTCTGGCCCTATGGTACTGCTTCTGAAGTAATGTCCTCGACCAGCAAAGTCAGTAGTCCTGACTCGAGCCACTTTAAAATCATCACTGATTAAAGCAGGCTAGAAAACTGTCCAAAGTGGCCATCTGTTAAGAAAAGGAGGTTTGGCCAATATACTTCAGATTGCTCTAGTCAAGAAGGAAAGCATAGAAACAGACATGCTGAGTTGCTGAGTGGCTGAGGGGAGGATGGTGGCTTGCATCACATGTCGGTTTTTAAATTGTAGGGTGATTGGGCAGACACATATCACAGCTGCTATTTCGACTGCAATCTGCCTCACAGACTGAAGTCAATGTTCCTACTTACATCAAACGGAGCTGAACTTGATTGGGCATTTCGATCACACGGTTCCCTGAAGCAGTCACTGAAAGGAAGTAGAAGACCCATGGCAATGATCCGGGAGCAAAACTTCTCTGCTTCTTCTGGAGGCCCGTTCTCCTGCTGGCTGAATAGCTTCTCCAACAGAGTTCGCCCTGCAGATGAAACAATCATTAGGAAGGAGCACCGGCAAGTCACCTGGCTCAGAACCCTCCCGGAGGAGTGAGGCCTGGAAAACACAACCCGTGAGCATCACTGTTGCCAAGGCTACTGAGGTGCTTCTCAATCACAGAGAAAATCTGCAGTCTGAGGCCTGAGTTTCCATATGGGAAAAGGCAGCTCTAGTTTGCTCTCCCAACCCCCAAAACATGTCCTGCCCCAAAAGAGGATGATCACAGGATGGACTATACATTTTCCACCTGAAGAAGTGCCCAACCTTTTGGATTTCATTGGTAGCCCTTCTTCCTCTCTTTGTTTACCCTACTGATGGCTCTCTAAGGGAGCAGTTACCAACCACCAAGTGGGCTAAGAAATGTCAGTGACTGATATTCAGTCTCTGGCATGGCAATGGGGAGGGGCAGGGAATGAGGAGACAGGAGGCAGGCAAAGTCCCTAACCCCTGAGGAAAGAGTTGGCCAGCCAATTCATCACCCTGAAGAGGAACGTGACAGGCTCAAAATTTTCTCACATACTCCTCAGAACCATAGCTCTAGGGTAGGTGCAAACTTCAGTTTTTATTTCCCTAAAAGAGACAGGAAAAGAGATGCATAGGAGGAGGCCACCAGCTGAGGACCCCAGAGGGCCTGGGTCCACCTAGTGTGATGGTTCTCAATCCTAGCTGTACCTTAGATTCATCTGGGACAACATAATGACCAGAAGTCCCTAATTCATTTCTGATACTATTTGCTCTCTAATTTATTATCCTTTAGAAATTGATTTAGCTGATTTCTCCATTAGTCAACTCTGGTAGAAGAAATGGAAAATCGCTAGGACTTCTTTCAGGGCCATAACTACTCCCTCAGTTCTTGCCCTGCTCCTGCCCCTCCCTCATTCTTCAAATTTAGATTAAAATCACTTAGCCAGAAAAGACTCCAGTCACCCCCTTCCATTTGTTGGAAGTACTAAGTGCCTTCTTAGTACTTTGTGTAATTAGTGATTTTAATTAATCATGTGTATACTTGCTTAATATCTACACCTCTTGGGGCCCCTAGGTGGCTTAGTCAGTTAAGAGTCTGCCTTCGGCAATCCCCATCAAAATACCATCCACTTTTTTCAGAGATATGGAACAAATAATCCTAAAATTTGTCTGGAACCAGAAAAGACCCCGAATAGCCAGAGGAATGTTGAAAAAGAAAAGCAAAGCTGGCGGCATCACAATTCCGGACTTCCAGCTCTATTACAAAGCTGTCATCATCAAGACAGTATGGTACTGGCACAAAAACAGACACATAGATCAATGGAACAGAATAGAGAGCC
>NW_022589757.1:6636752-6716454 GCF_004348235.1 Phoca vitulina
AAGAATGAAGGGGGGGAAATCGGAGGGGGAGACGAAGCATGAGAGACAATGGACTCTGAAAAACAAACTGAGGGTTCTAGAGGGGAGGGGGGTGGGAGGATGTGTTAGCCTGGTGATGGGTATTGAGGAGGGCACGTTCTGCATGGAGCACTGGGTGTTATGCACAAACAATGAATCATGGAACACTACATCAAAAACTAATGATGTAATGTATGGTGATTAACATAACAATATAAAATTTTTTTAAAAAAGAGTCTGCCTTTGGCTCAGGTCATGATCCCAGGGTCCTGGGATTGAGCCCCATGTTGTATTGGGCTCCTTGCTCAGCGGGGAGCCTGCTTCTCCCTCTCCCTCTGCCCCTCCCCCCACTCGCGCTGTCTCTCTCTCTCTCTCTCTCTCTCAAAATAAAATCTTTAAAAAAAAATACCTACACTTCTTACTAAAATAAACTGACAGCCAGCATATATCCTGCAAATGTGGCCTCTCACACATAAAAAGTATCAATAAATATGTTTTAGGATTTCTGAATAAATGCAATGTTATGATTCTGTGACAAAGACTCATTCATATCATGGTCAGAACTAGAAAGGAGATACATCTATACCAGAGATCAGCAAGCTTTTTCTATAAAGGGCCAAACAGTAAATATTTTAGGCTTTGAGGGCCATGTAAGGTCTCTGTTGCATATTCTTCGTTTTTGTTTCGAATCACTTTCACAATGTAAAAAGCATTCTTAGCTTGGGGTTCTGCAAAACCAGGACCAGGTCTGTATTTCAGTTAGAACAACTAAATTTCAAATGTATAAATGTCTGTAAGGATATTAGTCATGCAATTTTTGTGCCTCTTCCTATTTTTGTTTTTACAACAGAACTCATTTCAAAATCTACCTCTGATATGTGGGATAACAAAGCAGAACAAAAGAGGCCTTTTTATTTTCTTCATTCTTTTGGGTCACTAGACAACATTCTTTGGTCTCCCAGGATTTTTCTTCTATAGAACTTAAGTTTCCCTTCATTTAGCTGGAAACAAACACCAAGGAAACCACATCCCTCAATTGTCAAATGATGAATTATTGTTAAGTATACCCATCTGACACATCTTATGACTGAAAACAGCCAGAAAACTAAGTACTACTTTCCTGTAACTTGGAAATTGTGTAGGACAGAAAGGGAGACAGGATCTTCCATATGTGAGAGTATTGAGTGTGAGCAAGTAAATGTGTATGTGTACATCAGGCCAAAAATTGTCAGAAAGGGTTATGGAATAATGTGGAAGAGAGGAAAGTACAAGCCCCCTGGACCTTTAGCTCTATGATGAACAAATACCCCTCAATCCTTCATCCAGGGCTTCCCAACCACGACTCCACTGATGCCTTGGGATGGATAATTCTGTGGGTCCTGTCCACTGTAGGATGTTAGCAGCATCACTGGCCATTACACACTAGATGCCTGCACTTCCAATTGTAAGAGCCTAGGTGTCTCCAGACATTGCCAAATGTCCCCCAGCTTGAGACTCCCTGCCTCAACCTCTCTGAAGAGAACCTCCCCTGTTCACACAGACAGTAACTTGCTGCCCCTCAGTCTACATGGAGATATTGTGCGTCAAATCCCACATATATTGGGGGTAGGAAGGGAGTGAGTGACTTCTCTGATCCCCTGAGCACTTTCAAATGACTTATTCTCCTTCAAAACCATCAGCATCTTTGTAAGTCCTGCCACTGGCTAGACCACATGTCATCCTTCTCCTTTCTGCCGTCCACTAACTTCTTGTCATTCCTGATCCCCCCACCTTGCCTCCTGACTCAACCACTGTGTTTTCCAACCTTACTCCTCTCAGTGATTCTGACATCCACATGGAGATCAAACCAACACCCAGGGAAATAACTCATCTGAGATCTTGAATCCTTGCCTCCAGTCAGTGTTTCTTCTACCCCACACAAGCAACCCATTCGGAAGACCAATTTCAAACTCTACTCCAGCCCTCCATGGCTTTCCATCACCCTCAGAGCAAAACCCAACTCCTCACTACAACTCAAGACCCCCCGAGCCCCCGCCGCCACTCCTGTCACCTCTTCCTGCTCTCCCTGAAGGCAGTCTCACCTACTGGTCTCTTCCTCCTCAACACACAGAGGTCACTCTCACCTCAGAGCCTTTTGTACTAAAACACTCTTTCCAAGATACTTGAATGACTCTCCTTCATCTTTCATTGTTAAAAAAAAAAAAAGATGGTTTTATACATACATGGCTATACATGTGGCCATTAATATCATGCTATTATAGCTGCGAACGTCCCTAATCTGGGGAAGGAAACAAGTATTCACGTCCAAGAGGCAGAGAGGACCCCTCCCAAGGTCAATAAAAATGGACTAACACCCCAGCATATAACAGTGAAACTTGCAAATCGTAGAGACAAGGAAGCTATCCAGCAAGCAGCTAGGGGGAAGAGATCTCTTACATATGGAGGGAGGAACATCAGAATAACATCAGACCTGTCCACAGAGACCAAGCAAGTCAGAAAGGGCTGGTAACACTTATTCAGGGTACTAAACGAGAAGAACATGGAGCCAAGAATACTTTATCCAGCAAGGCTGTCATTCAGAATGGATGGAGAGATAAAGATCTTCCAGGACCAGGAGAAACTTAAAGAATATGTGACCACCAAGCCAGCCCTGCAAGAAATAGTAAAGGGGATTCTATAAAAGAAGAAAGACCCCAAAAGTAATATAGACCAGAAATTTACAGAGACAATCTATACAAACAGAGAGCTTACAGGCAGTATGATGATGGCACTAAATTCATATCCTTCAAAAGTTACTCTCAACATAAAAGACCTAATTGCTCCCATGAAATGGCACAGGGTTGCAGATTGGATAAAAAAGACAGGACCAATCCATATGCTGTCTACAAGAGACTCATTTTGAACCCAAAGACCTTTCAGATTGAAAGTGAGGGAATGGAGAACCATTTATCATGCCAACAGACATCAAAAGAAAGCTGGGTAGCAATCCTCATATCAGACACATTAGATATTAAACCAAAGACTGTAGTAAGAGATGTAGAGGGACACTATATCATACTTAAAGGGTCTATCAAACAAGAACATCTAACAAATGTAAATATATATGCCCCCCACATGGGAGCAACCAACTACATAAGCCAACTTTTAAACAAAATTAAAGAATCATATTGATAATAATACATTAATAGTAGAAGACCTCAACACTCCACTCACAGCAATAGATAGATCATCTAAGCAGATCAACAAAGAAACAAGAGCTTTGAAGGACACATTGGACCAGATGGACTTCATAGATATATACAGAACATTCCATCCTAAAACAACAGAATACTCATTCTTCTCCTGTGCACATGGAACTTTCTCCAGAATAGATCACATACTGGGTTACCAATCAGGTCTCAACAGATACCAAAAGACTGAGATGATTCCCTGCATATTTTCAGACCACAATGCTTTGAAACTGCAACTCAACCACAAGGAAAAATGTGGAAGGAACGCAAACACTTGGGAGGTTAAAAAGCATCCTGTTAAAGAATGAATGGGTCAACCAGGAAATTAAAGAGGAACTTAAACAGTTCATGCAAACCAATGAAAATGAAATCACATCAGTTCAAAACCTATGGGATACTGCAAAGGCGGTTCTAAGAGGAAAGTACATAGCCATCCAAGCCTCTCTCAAAAAATTAGAAAAATTCCAAATGCACAAGCTAACTTTATACCTAAAGCATCTGGAGAAAGAACAGACAATAAAGCCTAAACCAAGCAGGAGAAGAGAAATAATAAAGATTAGGGCAGAAATCAATGAAATAGAAACCAGAAAAACAGTAGAACAGATCAATGAAACTAGAAGCTGGTTCCTTGAAATAATTAATAAGATCGATAAACCTCTGGCCAGACTTATCCAAAAGAAAAGAGAAAGGACCCAAATTAATAAAATCATGAACGAAAGGGGAGAAATCACGACCAATACCAAAGAAATAGAGGCAATTATTAGAACTTATTACCAACAGCTATATGACAACAATCTAGGCAATCTGGAAGAAATGGATGTATTCCTGGACACTTAAAAACTGCCAAGACTGAAACAGGAAGAAATAGACAATCTGAAAAGACCAATAGCCAGTAACGAAATTGAAACAGTAATCAAAAACCTCCCAAAAAAAACAAGAGTCCAGGGCCAGATGGCTTCCCAGGGGAATTCTACCAAACATTTAAAGAAGAAATCATACTTATTCTACTGAAGCTGTTCCAAAAAATAGAAATAGAAGGAAAACTTCCAAACTCACTCTATGAGGCCAGCACTACCCTGATCCCAAAACCAGACAAAGACCCTATCAAAAAGGAGAATTACAGACCAATATCCCTGATGAACATGGATGCCAAAATACCCAACAAGATCCTAGCCAATGTACATTAAAAGGATTACTCACCACAACCAGGTGGGGTTTATTCCTGGGATGCAAGGGTGGTTCAACATTCACAAATCAATGAACGTGATAGATCACATTAACAAAAGAAAAGACAAGGACCATATGATCCTCTCAGTTGATGCAGAAAAAGCATTTGACAAAATACAGCATCTTTTCCTGATTAAAACTCTTCAAAATATAGGGATAAAGGGAACATACCTCAATATCATAAAAGCCATCTAAGAAAAGCCCACAGCGAATATCATTCTCAATGGGAAAAACTGAGAGCTTTTCCCTTAAGATCAGGAACACGACAGGGATGCCCACTCTCACCACTATTTCTCAACATAGTACTAGAAGTCCTAGCCTCAGCAATCAGACAACAAAAAGAAATAAAAGGCATTCAAATTGTCAAAGAAGAAGTCAAACTCTCTCTCTTTGCAGATGACATGCTTTATGTGGAAACCCAAACGACTCCACCCCAAATTACTAGAACTCATACAGCAATTCAGCAACGTGGCAGGATACAAAATCAATGCACAGAAATCAGCTGCATTTCCATACACAAACAATTGACTGAAGAAAGAGAAATTAAGGAATCGATTCTATTTACAATAGCACCAAAACCCATAAGATACCTAGGAGTAAACCTAACCAAAGAAGTAAAGGATCTAGAAACTACAGAACACTTATGAAAGAAACTGAGGAAGACACAAGAGATGGAAAAACATTCCATGCTCATGGATTGGAATAATAGACATTGTGAAAATGTCTATGCTGCCCAGAGCAATCTACACATTCAATGCAATCCCTATCAAAATATCATCACATTTTTCACAGAGTGGGAAAAAACAAACCTAAAATTTGTATCGAACCAAAAAGATCCTGAATTGCCAAAAGATTGTTGAAAAAGAAAACCAAAGCTGGGGGCATCACAATGCCTGACTTCAAGCTATATTACAAAGCTGTAATCATCAAGACAGCATGGTACGGGCACAAATACAGACACATAGATCAATGGAACGGAATAGAGAACGCAGAAATAGACCCTCAATTCTATGGTCAACTAACCTTTGACAAATCAGGAAAGAATATCCAATGGAAAAAAGACAGTCTTTTCAATAAATGGTGCTGGGAAAATTGGACAGCCACATGCAGAAGAATGAAGTTGGACCATTCTCTTATACTATACACAAAGATAAACTCCAAATGGATGAAAGACCTCAATATGAGACAGAATCCCATCAAATCCTAGAGGAGAACATAGGCAGTAACCTCTTCAACATTGGCCACTGTGACTTCTTTCAAGACCCATCTCCAAAGGCAAGGGAAACAAAAGCAAAAATGAACTTTTGGGATTTCATCAAGATAAAAACCTTTTGCACAGCAAAGGAAACAGTCAACAAAACAAAGAGGCAACCCATGGAATGGGAGAAGATATTTGCAAATGACATTACAGATAAAGGACTAATACCCAAAATATATAAAGAACTTCTCAAACCCAACACCCAAAAAACAACTAATCCAGTCAAGAAATGGGCAGAAGACATGAACAGACATTTCTCCAAAGACGACATACAAATGACTAACAAACACATGAAAAAATGTTCAACATCACTAGCCATCAGGGAAATACAAATCAAAACCACATTGAGATACCACCTTACACCAGTTAGAATGGCAAAAATTAACAAGGCAGGAAACAAGTGTTGGCGAGGATGTGGAGAAAGGGGAACCCTCTTACACTGTTGGTGGGAATGCAAGCTGGTACAGCCACTCTGGAAAACAGTATGGAGGTTCCTCAAGACGTTAAAAATAGAGCTACCCTACGACCCAGCAATTGCTCTACTAGGTATTTACCCCAAAGATACAGATGTAGTGAAAAGAAGGGCCACCTGCACCCCAATGTTCATAGCAGCAAAGTCCACAATAGCCAAACTGTGGAAGGAGCTGAGATGCCCTTCAACAGATGAATGGATAAAGAAGATGTGGTTCAGATATACAATGGAATATTACTCAGCCATCAGAAAGGATGAATACCCACCATTTGTATCAATATGGATGGAACTGGAGGGGATTATGCTAAGTGAAATAAGTCAAGCAGAGAAAGATAATTATCATATGGTTTCACTCATATGTGGAACATAAGGAATAGTGCAGAGCACCACAGCGGAAGGGAGGGAAAACTGAATGGGAAGAAATCAGAGAGGGAGACAAACCATGAAGACTCTGGACTCCGGGAAACAAACTGAGGGTTACAGAAGGGAGGGGGGTGGGGGATGGCGTAACAGGGTGATGGATATTAAGGAGGGAACGTGTGGTGATGGGCACTGGGTATTATACGCAACTAATGAATTGTTTAACACTACATCAATAACTAATGATATAGTATATGTCAGCTAATTGAACATAATTAAAAAAAGAAAAAATAACTCAATTAATTTAAACATATCAAATATATATGAAAAGGAATAAAAAATAAAAATAGATACCACTGGAGAATGCTAGGGCACCAAACATCACGGATAACAGAGAATTAATGGACAATAACAGAAGCATTTCCAGTACAAATTGTATTTCAGGGTAATATAACACACCTAGTGAATAAAAAAAAGTTTTCAATACAGAAAGTTCTAGCCAAAAGGGGCAAATAAGTGACAAAATTAGAAAATCACCCTTTTGTAATCCCTAATGAATTCCTTTTGCAGTCCCTAATGGTTCACTTCAGAAGAGCTAATGGATGGGAAACCCATTAGAGAAAAAGTCAACTGAAAAATTTGCAAAGAAGGAATCAAGCAGCCATCCCCAAACCCACAAATCATTCACAGCTTCAATACAAATGAGACAGGCAGACACGGTGAGCCTCCTGATGTGGGTTTAGCAAGTATACAGCACTGACCGTCTAGCACATGTGCTATCCCAAACCCCTGGGAAAAAAGAGAAGAGGATTGAATCATGTGTCAGATTGGACCTAACTTCTAATCTAAGATACAGAGAGTTCTGAAAATGGACTAGTTAAATCAGATAGTATTAAACAAATTTGATTTGCATTCAATATAATAATGGCATTGTAGCATGTTAAAAAGTCCTTTTTTGAGACACGTACTGAAGTACTTGAAATTAACATGATGCCTGGTATTTGTTTCAGGTTATTCCATGAGAAAGTGTGTATTTGGGAGAGGCAGATAAAACTATTATGGCATTGATAATTATTGAAGCTGGCTGATAGGTACATGGGGCTCATCATACCTCTACTTGTACGTACGGTCAAATCTTCACAATATCTTAAATTATGCCATTAAAAAGATTAATGATTGCAAGTCCAAATAAATAAATAAATAGGGCGCACCTGAGTGGCTCAGTCAGTGGAACATGCAACTCTAAGACTGCAAACCTAACAAGGTGCCCTCTTTATTCTACAAAAACAAGAGACATGAATTCAGTTTATTAAAGGGTCAAATGATTGTGGTAGGAACATGAAAAGTTTTTACTTCTTCTAGGACCTGCACTCTAGCTGGACTGTACTCAGCTCCCTTTCTGACCATGAATATAATGTGACCAGGGTGGAGGGAGCAGACAGAGACATGAACTTCTGTTTTTTTTTTTTCTCACAGTTGATGACTGGAGATTTAACTGGGACACACTGGCCTACTACATGGAATTCCTTGAATCTAAACTGGGGAGACTGAGTTGACATAAAGCCTTATGAACTTAACCTTATTTCTTAACTGTACAAACTGGCTGGCTAGGAGCTGGACACGGAGACCCCAGATTCCCTATGGCACCCTATTATGCACTCCACCACCACCCACACAGTTCAGGATGTCCCATGAGTCCTGGTCCCCTTACACCACTCCGTGGTCAAAGCACCTATATTAGACTGAGACATGTTGGTCACACCAAAAAAATGAAAATAATTGGTCCTAGAATATGAATAAGGATAACTTTCCTTAAGTGTTCAGCAATTCAAAGCTTCATTTTACTTCATATTTTCATTATTTAATCAACAATATTTCCCGAGCTCTTATTAGGTGCAAAGTAGCTCTAAGTCAACTTGCCAAAAACCTATTTGCTGAATGAACAAGTCATGAAAAACTGCAGGTGAGAATGACAGGGGCGGGTGGGGTGGCTGCAGTAATGCTAAAACTTAAGAAAATTCTCAAAGGCCAATAAATTCATTCTCTACAACACAGACTGCTATAAACTCTATAGGTATATAAGAAGTAGTTTCTGGTGGGTTTATGACTAAGCGCATGGGCAGAAGATGGGCAAATTTTCTCAGGTTCTCCCTCCCTCCCTGGGCCCAAATAAAAAAACCCAGTGGGAGGAGCAGTCTTTCTTTCAAACCCAGCCTCTAACTGTCATTTCATAAACTAGGAAATGCAGGACCAGGGATGTTAGGTGTTTTGTACAAGGTCTCACTATCTTCATCTAAGAAAGGCTCATCTCACTGATCACACAAATGACGTATCTCACATATAGCCTAAAGAAATCTAGAAGTGTACACCCATGGACAATTCTTCCATTTTGTATAGAATGGAGAGTATTTCCTATTTTCTGCCCATTATTTTCCACTGAAAGTACATGGACTCTATCTCTAGACTTCATAAAATGCATCCAGGGGAAGAAGCATTGTAGGGCAGCCATGACCTTCAGCTATGGAAACCAACTGCCTTGGTGCCCTTCCTGATGCTACCATTGTTCAAGCTATGGCCTCGATGAGCTACTCAGTATCTCTTAAGCCTCCTCAGTTTCCTCATCTATAACCAGAAATAATCATCATCATTACCTCCTAGGATTGTTGTAAGAATAAAGTTGAAATAATTTTTGTAACAGGCTTAACACAGTGTCCGATAAATATGACCTATCATTATTTTTATCAAGAGTCATTTCAATGGTTCTGTACTCTTAAATAGGATAAATAAAAATTTGGTTTAACCTAAAGGAAGGGAATCCTAAGTAATCACTGGTATCCTAAGAATATACCTCTAACCTAAAAGCATTAGGAAAAGTATAATAATAAGCAAGGGGACCACCGATTAAAATATCTTTGTCCACCAAGTTTTCATTTTCGTTTTTGTTTTTGTTTTACATTCAATAGATCTTAATGACATCAACTAGGTAATATTTAAGACTCTGCTTTCTAGAATTCCTAACTTATGTTTTTTTTAAACTTGCATTATTTGTTAATTATTTGTTAAATTCATGTTAAAAGTAATATTCATCCAATGCCAGGGAAGTTATTAATCACTAATGTTCCCCAATTATTTCTGCACTGACCCTCTCTCCCTCCTCCTGCATGTCCTTACACACCCTGGTTAGTAAAGAGTATTCACTTTAGCATGTGGTAACAGCTTTGAAATCATACACTATCCTCAAATACTCGTCTTGCATTGCTAAGCAAAACTCACAGGGCTGGGCAAACATGGAAACAAAACAAATGCAGTGATCTTCCCGCACAAGGAAAAAGTAAAATCATGAGTCCCTGCCCAGGAGTTCGGTTGGGCAGTGAGCAGTGATGCTATAAAAAGTAGAAAACCTGTTTTTTGGATAGCATGATACAATATAAAGGGCACTTCCCCTGTCTGCCAGCTTGTGAAGCAAAGCAAGGATTTACCATCATGATTTCAAAGCAACTAACTGAGGGATGAAAAGGTTCTAGAATCGGCCTACAGACTGGGTGGCAGTGCCAAACCTGGATGCATACTCTGCTCTCCTAATTTTTATTCCAGGGATCTTCCACTTCTGAGTAAGCCAGCAACTCTGGGAAAAGCTTCTGACCAACATTCTCTATTAAGATATAAAAGAAATAGACCACATGGTCTGCACCCTGCTGCGGCTGCAATACAGTTACAATGACCAAAGCTCATGAAGGAATACTTTAAATGCAGTCTATTTAGAATATACTACCTTAACTAAACATCCTTGGTGGAAATAGTTAAAAAGAGAGAGAAAGAGAGAAAAAGCAGCAAAGACAAGATATAACCAAACACTTAAGAGTCTATCATTTGCCAAAGAACATCGTAGGTCCACCAGAGGATATAATCTTGATGAAAACATGCTCCCTGCCCCTTATCAATAATAATACATTATGACAATATACTCAGATATTTGAGTAATATATCCCAGGTCACACATGGGGACGGGCTAAGTGTGAGTTTGGTGTTGTTTTATGCCCCATAACGTCATTCATTTATAATTATATGTTTTATATTTATACTTTAAGAGCCTACAAACACATCATTGGCTTTTTCCTTTTGTGTATTTTTTAATGATTGAAAGAGGAACAGAATATAACTGCTATATTTTGAAAAGGGTCAATATAAGTTTCTGTTTCTTCTTATGCAAATGAGAATTAAACAGCAGTCTCATTGTGTTAAACTTTTTCCTAATCTTCTAGATCAGACTTATCTATCTAATAAACTTCCCCTGAAAGCCCATATTATCTATCAATTGAAATGTTAAGAGGAATGTGTTGTTGACAAGCAAATCTAGAGTTAGACATTAATGATAACCGCTTAAGTTTAGGATGTTGGTGAACACAGAGATATCACATATTGTGTATCATCATGTATTGATGGTCTATGCTGGAGAAATAAGAAAAAAACAGGTATGAGAGGCCAATTATGATCAAATAGAAGCTAACATGTCTAGTTTCAGATACCAATGCTGCAAGTTTTACAATAAGAGGAAGACCCTCCTCAGTATAAATATCTAGGTTTGTCTCAAGGCAAGAAGACAAATGTGTGGTCAAGCTGCTAGACACATCATAGGAAAAACAAGTCATAGGGCACATGAAGATAACTAACCTTCAGTCCCAACCTGCAGGGAAGATGACCTCAGCTCATGAAGGGATCTGAACAGATGAGGATGTAGCTCTCTGCTCCCCCTGGACAGAACTCCCTGCATCTGTGGACAGCATGGACTAGACACTCTTATGGGAAATTCCCTCCTCTGAGCACATCATCAGGCTCAAAATTTCAGGTAAGGAGGAAATACTTTGATATTTAAACTTTATAAAACACCTGCAGATTGACCTGCAGATGTGCTGGTTTTTCCAAGTCCTCAATACTATGTACCTTTATAATTTTTTTGAAGAAGTTGACTGCTCTGCATGGTGAACTGGGACTCACATGATGCATTTTGTTACCTAACACTGACAATGTAGAAAAGAGTAGTAATAAATGTATTTGACATCAATTACAATAAAATGTCACACTACAACAAAGCATTAAAAAAGTGATTTGGGGGTGCCTGGGTGGCTCAGTTGATTAAGTGTCCAACTCTTGATCTCAGTTCAGGTCTCGATCACAGGGTCATGCGTTCAAGCCCCATGTTGGGCTCCACACTAGGCATGGAGCCTACTTAAAAAAAAAAAAAAAAGGTGACTTTGGAATCAATGTCATACACCACATCAACAAAATAAAAAATAAAAATCATATGATCACCTCAACTGATGCAGAAAAAGCATCTGACAAAATGCAACATCCATTCATGATAAAAAAAAAAAACTCTCAACAAAAAGAGGAAGGAACATACCTCAACATAACAAAGGCCATTTATGAAAAACCCACAGCTAACATTATACTCAATGGTGAAAAACAGAGCTTTCCCTGTAAGGTAGGAAGAAGACAAGGATGTCCCCACTCACCACTTTTATTCAACATAGTACTGGAAGTCCCAGACACAGCAATCAGACAAGAAAAAGAAATAAGAGGTAAAGAAGTTAAACCGTCACTATTTGCAGATGATATGATACTATACTGGGTGGCTCAGTTGGTCAAGCGTCCAACTCTTGATTTTGGCTCAAGTCATGATCTCAGGATCATGAGATTAAGGCCTATGTTGTGCTTGGTGCTCAGCATGGAGTCTGAGATTCTCTCTCTCCCTCTTCCTTAGCCCCTCCCATCACTCTCTCTCTCTCTCAAATAAATCAAATTTAAAAAAAAAATTTAAAAAATAACAACTCCATTAAAAAGCTACTAGAATAATTAATTCAGTAAAGTGGCAGGATACAAAATTAATACCCAGAAATTGGTACTATTTCTATACACTAATAATGAAGTAGCAGAAAGAGAAATTAAGGAAACAATCCCATTTACAATTGCACCAAAAAGAATAAAATAACTAAGAATAAACTTAACTAAAAAAGTGAACAACTTGTGCTCTGAAAACTATAAAACATTGATGAAACAAATTGAAGATGACACAAACAAATGGAAAGATATTCCATAATCGTGGATTGGAAAAATTAATATTGTTAAAATGTTCATATTACCCAAAGCAATCTACAGATTTAATGCAATCCCTATCAAAATACTAGTAGCACTTTTCACAAAACTAGAACAAATAATCCTAAAATTTGTATGGAACCCCAAAGACCCCAAATAGCCAAAGCAATCCTAGAAAGAAAAACAAAGCTGGAGGTATCACAGTCCCAGATTTCAAGATATACCACAAAGCTGTAGTAATCAAAACAGTATGGAACTGGCACAAAAACAAACACATAAATCAATGGAACAGAATAGAGACCCCAGAAACAAACCCATGATTATATGGTCAATTAATCTATGATAAAGGAGGCAAGAATATACAACAGAGAAGAGAAAGTCTTTTCAATAAATGGCGCTGGAAAAACTGGACAACTACACTTAAAAGAATGAAACCAGACTATTTTCTAACACCATACAGAAAAATAAACTCAAAATGGATTAAAGACCTAAATGTGAGACCTGAAACCATAAGACTCTTAGAAGAAAACATAGACAGTAATTTCTTTGACATCAGCCATAGCAACATTTTTCTAGATACATCTCTTAGGACAAGGGAAACAAAAGCAAAAATAAATTATTGGGACTACATCAAAATAAAAAACTTTTTTACAGCAAACGAAACCGTCATGGGAATGGGAGAAGATATTTGCAAATGACACATCCAATAAGGGGTTACTATCCAAAATATATAAAGAACTTACACAATTCAACACCAAAAAAAACCAAACAATCTGATTAAAAAATGAGAAGAGGACCTGAATAGATATTTTTCTAAAGAAGACATACAGATGGCCAATAGACACATGAAAGATGGTCAACATCATTCATCATCAGGGAAATGCAAATCAAAACCACAATGAGATATCACCTCACACCTGTCAGAATGGCTAAAATCAACATGACAAGAAATAACAAATGTTGGCAAGGATGTGGAGAGAAAGGAATCCTCCTACACTGTTGGTGGGAATGTAAATTGGTGCAGCCACTGTGGAGAACTACTAGTATGGAGAGTCCTCAAAAAATTAAAAATAGAAATACCATATGACCCAATAATTCCACTATTAGGTATTTACTCAAAAGAAAATGAAAACACTAATGTGAAAAGATATATGTACTTCTATGTTTATTGCAGCATTATTTACAATAGCTAAGATATGGAAGTAACCTAAGTGTCCATTAATAAATGAACTGATAGGAAAATATGGCACACATGCACATGCACGCACACACACGCTATGCAATATTACGCAGCCATAAAAAGGATGTTATCATGCCATTTGCGACCACATGGATGGACATAAAGGGTATTATGCTAAGTAAAGTAAGACTGAGAAAGACAAATACCATATGATTCTACTCATAAGTGGAATCTAAAAAGAAAAAAAATGAATAAAGAGACAAAAAGCAGAATCAGACCTATAAATACAGAGAACAAACTGATGGTTGCCAGAGGGGAGGAACGGAGGGTGTTGGGCAACATGGGTGAAAGGAAAGGGAGACACAGGCTTCCAGTTATGGAATGAATAAGTCACAGGAATAAAAGGCACAGCATAAAATACAATCAATGATATTATAATAGCATTGTACATTGACAGACGTTAGCTACACTGTGGTAAACATGGTAAACACGGCATAACACTTGTCAAATAACTAAGTTGTACACCTGAAACTAATGTAACATTATATGTCAACCATACATACATACATACATAAAAAATAAGGCAAAAAATGTGACTTTGGTATATAGACCTCTGACTAGAGTCACTACAGAGCCTATTAAAATGTGTATAAAGTTCATTTTTGACTTCCATCAAGGCTTTTCTCTGAGAAAGAAAAAAAAAAGAAGAAGCTATGCAACTTTGATTAATCAAGAGCTGAAATTGGACAAAAACAGATCAAGAAATGTGATCTAATAAATCTAATAAAATTGGCCAAAGAATATCATAGAACAACATAAATAACAATGACTACCAACCATTTTTTTGGACCTATGTTAGAATATAGATTTATTTGGGAATTTTTTAAGAGCATGAAGCAAATCAAAGTTCAAAGGAAAAAATTAGACATGTCAGAGGGAAATACTTTAAAAGAAAAAAAATTAATTTTAGTCTATTAAGTTAAATCCATAAAAGTGAATCTAATAAATGGCAGCTTCCAAAATACCTCTAATTGAAGAGTTTTTTACATATTTAAAGCAGTCTCAAATTAAAAGAATGAGACAAACAGACCACAGCTGCTCTTATTTTAGAAGTCAAACATCATTGTCTTTCCTGGTTGTAAGGAATGTTAGTGGTTACCACGTTCAGCCTCTCCAGGGTTAAGAGTACCCCAGCAGATCTGCATCCAGTCTCTGTCTGAACATCTCCAATGAACAGTGAAATTACTCCTTTCAAGATCATCCATTCCAAGGCTGGACATTCTATAAGGAACAGCCTCCTTTATGTTGAGTTAAATCATACAACTGCTAGCAAATCTAGCTCCTCTATCCTGAACACATTCAGTTTTCTGCTTAGATATAAACCCGAAGTTTAAAATTTGTCTCTGAAGTCAATGGAGAGCCACTGAATAATTGTGAGAAGAGCATTAAACATTCCCCTGGAAAGAACAGGATGAGTATTTTAAGAAGTATGTTCTGAGATGTATTTTAACAGAATTTAGTGACTGATTGGATTTAATAAAGAGGACGTATGAGGAACTTGGCTAACTTGCACAACTCCCAGATTTTGACTTAAGAAGCCAGGTAAAGGGCCGTGCCAGAACTATTACCATCCACCAGGGCAGGCAATAGATAAGGGAGCAATTTGAGCTTAGAGGAAAGAGAAGTTGAGTTTGGATCTACTCCCATATTCCTACGAACATATTTTTAAGGCAATGGGAAATCTGCACCTGGAATTCATGAGAGAACTGAACCAGAAATTTGAGACACGCATGGAAAAGATTCTGGAGGGCAGATGTTAATTAAGGTGGATGAAGAGGACCAGGTGAAGGTGTGAAAAGTTAGCCTAAAATGTAGTGGGCAAACCAAGGAGAAACATGTCACAGAAACGAAAGGATGGGTGTTTTTCTGATTGGATAAAATATTACATATTTGTTTAAATGATGCCTTTAAAGCACTTTAAATATCAGAGATTTTTATTAATGTTGAGTGTAAAACACAACCTACTAAATTAAAGTAATGTTTCTGGATTTTAGGATCATAATTCCCCAAAAAGAGCCATAGATACACAAAAACTAACCACACACAATGACAAAAAGAAAGCCACAACAACCACAATAATTTCAAAAGAATCTACACAATGCATATCATGATCTAGGATTATATTTCAATTATTTTGCTGTAAAGAAAAGAAAGTATTGCCTTTAAAAGCCCATATGACTATTGTGATATTATGATTTTTTGTTTTTTTGAGAGAGAGGGCTGGTGCAAGTCGAGGGGCAGGGTGGTGGCGGAGGGGGAAGGAGAGAGAATCCCAAACAGGCTTCACGCCCAGTGTGGAGCCTGACATGGGGCTTGATCTTACTACGACCCTGAGATCATGACCTGAGCTGAAACCAAGAGTCTGGACCCCAGGGGGGGTCAGGACCCCAGGAGGGGTCATGACCTGAGCTGAAGGCAGATGCTTAACCGACTGGGTAACCCAGGCTCCCCGTGATATTATGATTTATTAAGGAGAAATATATATTTGGTTTTCACCCAGTTCTGGCAGAGAGGCCCTAAAACCCTTGGAATTTCCTAAGTGATAAGAACAATAAAGGCATCTTGGTATTCACAACAAACCCCTTTCAACCACAGCTGAATTTATGTTAATGAGATGACTTCTGGAAAGTACCTAAGGATGAGGGCAGGTTGCCAGGGGAAAAAAACCTTGTGATTAGAGGGCTGGAACTTCTAGTCCCACTCTTGACCTCCAGGAGGGGTGAGGAGTTGGAGATTGAGTTCAATCATCAAAGGCAATGATTTAATCAATCAAACCTATATAATGAAGCCTCCTTAAAAACCAGAAGGACTGGCTTAGGAGCACTTCCAGGTTGGTGAACACATGGAGATTTGGGGAGAGTGGCAAGCTAAGAAAACATTAGAGTTCCACACCTTCCCCATACCCTGCTCTATGTAGCTCTTTCATCTGACTGTTCCTGAGTCATATCCTTTTATAATAAACTTTTATAATAAAGTCATATCTTTTTATGGTAATCTAGTAAGTAAAATATTTCTCTGAGCTCTGTGGACTGCTCTAGCAAATTAATTGAACCCAAGGAGAGGGCTGTTGGAACCTATAGCTGGTCAGTCAGAAGCCCAGGTGGCAACCTGGACTTTTGGTTGGCATTTGAAGAGGGGGCAGTCTGGTAGGATTGAACCCTTAATCTGTGGGATCTGATGCTCTCTCCAGGTAGATAATGTCAAAATTAAGTTGAATTATAAAACACCTAGCTGATATCATAAAGAATTGCTTAGTGCTGCAGGGAAAAAACACACATACATTAGATCAGAAACCCCAAAAAAACCCATATAGTTGGATCAGACTCTTTTAACTATAAACTTTAGATATTACTAACTAACCTTTAGGTTTAAAAAATATTTATAAAGGAAATCATACTACACAACTGAAAGACACCGAAAAGATTTCTTTATCCCAACAGTAACTAGAAATAATACAAAAGCAAGATACCACTACCCCTAGCAATAAAACATATGAAGCATCAGCAAAGAAAACAAAAATCCTCTGTGGAGAAAAGTCTAGAACTCTAGTAAAAGAACATAAATGATCTAAATAAATGAAGAGGTCTTTTACAGTCATGGATGATATTACAGAAGTGACAATAATCCTTAATTTAATCTATAAATTTAATAAAATATCAATCAAACACCATCAGGACTTTTTAAGAAACTCTACACTTATATGGAAGACAACAGGTCCATCAACTTTGAAAAAGGGGACACTTCCAGATAAATATAGACATTGCAAAGTAAGGACTGTATAATACTGACTGAAGACAGAAAATCAAACATAAAAGGAATAGACCCTCAGAAAGAAACTTACCTATATATGGGAATCACATAAAGGTGGTATAAAAAAATCAATGTGTAAAAATTCTATAGGAGATGATGTTGACAAACTGGTTTGCCATATTAAGAAGAATAAACCTGAAGCCCTACATTACATCATACACTCAAGAGGATGCTAGATAGTTCAAAGGCTTAAATGTAAAGGGTGAAATGATAAAGCTAATAGAAGACTATGGAGAAGAGAATGTAACCTAGGAATAAGACAAAATTCCTTAAATGAGAAGAAAATAGCACAAAACATAAGTGAAAACTAGAATCAATCATATCAAAATTTAAGTATTTCCTGTTCAAGCAAGGACACAACAAATGTAAAGGAGGTATGAAATATTAGAGGAAGAAAAAATATAATGCCTAAAACTGATTCTATATGTTAAGATTCCAATGATTCCATACAACTGAAACCACTCCATATAGTTTAAATAGTAAGAGACTTACTACAGGGCATTTCTTATTGTACAGAATCTTGGAAATGTTGAAGAAAACGATTCTAGCATCTTTTTAGAACTACTCACCAGGAACCAACTTAAAACCAGGCCACCAGGGAAGTGGCTGCCTCCTCTCGGATCTCAAGTCCTGGCCTCCAAGAGCACACTCCCACCGCTAGAATTAGGAAGCCTCATGGCTGAATGTTACCTCTGCCGCCAGCCCCAGAACCGTGCTCCCCCAGCTACCAGCCACACGGGGGCAGGGACACACCATGCCCCAGCCTAGATCTCAGGAAAAGAACATCTGAACACTAGACCTCTGCTGACACTGCCCCAGAAGAATCTATAGTTCCTCAGCCATACGTGCAAGTGCAAACAATAAAAGTCAGTCGTTGGCTTCATTTGGGTCTTCCAAACCTGGTGGCAATTCATCAAACCTAAGCTACATTTGAAACAAAACCTGCAAGGGACCCTGAAAAGTATCACGTTTATGCTAGCCTCTGATATAAGGAAAGAAAACCAGGAGTTTAGTGACAATCCCTCATATCCTTAACATTGATGGTAAAATAATACCAAGAATATACAAAGATACAAAGAACCCTTGTGAATAAGTAAGGAAAATCAGGAAACACGACAGAAAAAAGATAAGAGGATATGAACAGGCAAGTCACAGATGGGTTTACCCAAATGGCTAAAAATAAGCTATCAGATAAATATAAAATAAATAAAAATACTGCTTTCCCTCACTGGATTAGTAAAAATTCAAAAATTAGGTAAGTGCTAAGTCACTGCTTTAATAGAGTAAAAACTGGGGAAAACATTCTGGAAGACAATCTGACAGTACCTAGACAAATCAAGTAAATATTTTATGGCCCAGCAACCTCATTCCTGAATAACTATCCCAGAGAAATTCTCACACAAGCCCCCACACAGGCAGATTCAGCAGTGTTGTCTGTGCTTGTAGAGAAGAATGAGAGTCCAGATGTTCATCCCTGTGCAAACACTGAAACAAAATATGAGGATCGTCCAGAGCAAGCCCACTGCACAACCGTAGGGTACATGAGTCACACACAATAAAAGGTGAGCAGTGTGTACAACCCAGCAGAACCCTCACTTTTTGGAATATTATAGAGCAATAAGAAGCAATGAACTTGATAGATATTCACCCAGAAAAATTTTTTTCCAAAGGCTGCTGAGTTTTTTGTTGTTGTTTTGTTTTTTAAGCAACACAAAGGGGCACTTGGTGGCCCAGTGGGTTAAACAACTGACTCCTAGTTTTGGCTCAGGTCGTGATCTCAGGGTTATGAGATCAAGCCCCGTATGGGGCTCTGGGCTTAGGGGGAAGTCTGCTTAAGACTCTCTCTCCCTCTGCTCCTCCCTGCTCTCTCTCAAATACATAAATAAATCTTTAAAAATAAAAAACAAAAAACAACAGAAGTCCAACTCAGAATGTTTGTATAAACTAAAATATATATAGAAATATCACATACTTTACAAAAATACATACAATTTCAAGGATGTCAATCAAACATCAAAAGCAGTTCCCTTAAAAAAAATAAACAAACAAAAACAAAAAAACACCAGTTCCCTATGCCCTTTGGGAGGGCAAAGTAGGAAATGAACATACAGCTATTCCCTGCTTTTTGAAGTCACATAATGCCAATTTGTTTTTGCAAAAGATCCATGTTAGTACTTATTTTCACTCACCAAAAGAAATCTAAAGAGGACTTTTTAGCTTTTTCGAAAAAAGGTAAAAAGCGAAAACAGCATTCAACATTTGTTTTCTAGCAGGCCTTTACAGAGGCAGCGCGCGTCCCCAGCAGTGAGAGTGGCGCCGCCCAGCGCCGCCCCGAGGAACTACACTCAGGATGTCAGCATCATGCCACCAGAGCTTTGAACAGTGTCTGTGAGCATCTGTACTGTATCTTGATTTATTTTGTGCAGTCATCAGCAAGATGTGTCCTAAGGTATCAGAAAAAGCCTAAGAGAGGTTATTTTTTTGAGTCTGGGAACCCTCAAAATTTTTCCCATATAAATTAATGTTAATTGTCTCTTTGCTTTACACCATTTCAGCTTACAAAAGTTTGCATAGGAATGCAGTACTTTTGGATAACGAAGGAAACCTACACAGGGAATACATGTGGACAAAATGAAGAGTCTTGCATGGACTAATGATGGGGTGTGTCATGTACTGAGGGATATGAGTAAATGCTCTTTTTTTTCCTGAAGATCAGGAAGAGCGTGTCAATAATAATTAAAACTACTAGAGAGAACATGAGATATCTGAAGAACTGAAACATTCAGGACAGGATAAGAGACAGACTGAGCAACATGGAGGGGATAAAACCACAGAGCATTAAACTATTAATACATATATAGTAGAGATTTTAAACTTTAGCCTCAGGGCAGTAGGGAATCATTGAAATGTTTCTAAACTACACTGGCTAGCTCATCTTTATACTGTTAATAATTCACTCTCTTGTCTTGTAGAGAATTATCAGAGACGAGCCAGAGCCGTGCTATCTAAGTGGGATGTGCCTGATGCCCAGGAGAGAGATAGGAGCTAGAGATTGGTAACTTGAGTTGGTAATAAAACCAAAAGGAAATTGGTGGCTCAACCTTAGGGATTAGCCTAAACCTACCTAAATCTGCATGCCCAGCTTTTACTATCCCAAGGCAGATGGTGGTGAAAATGATCTGTGAATTTAGAATCAAATAAGGCTCCTTACAGAAATAATCCAAATCAGAGATAAAAGTCTTCTAGGATGACTTTTTCACTTATATCACATGTTTGGCCCAGACAACGATCTCTCTACAGAAATCACTGCAGTTCTTGTTCAACCTTACATGCCTACCCGCAATATGCTAGATCCAACAGAGTCAACACACTTTTGGATTTTTCTAAAATTGGAAGAGACAGATCAAATCCTATATCCTGAAATAAACTACCAGGATACTATCCAAACATTTAACACCCTCAAAGCCATTTAACCAAAATAGCACTACAAGGACAGTAAGACATAATCGTCTTGCAGAACATCTTAGGTAGCTGCAAAATCTAACACCTCCCATAAAGAATTTGCATACCTTATGCCTCCAAAGGAGAAGTATTAGTCTACAGATTTAAAAGGGGGTGGAATGGAAGGAGGAGGAGCCAAAGACCTATAAGTACCTAGGTTAAAAAATGAGTTGCAAAAGATAATCTCTATTGTTATCCCATTGTTTTCATTATTCTTTTAAAAGATAAGAGTTGTATGTTAATAATGAAGAGACTCATTGTTTACATAACTTTCCACAGAGTATTCAAATGAATTCATTTGTCATCCTGAAATAGTTCTATTCTAGTCCATTTGCTTCTTAATGGGCTTAAACAAGCTGCACTTCTTTAAGGACAATAAAACAAAAGTAAAAATCCTAGGAGTTCTCAAAATCTTTTAGCCTCAGTCTCTAAGAAAGGTTTTAAGTCAATGAAAACTTCTACATGGAATACCATAGATTAATAAAAACTATGAGTAAGCATATAGCACAGAAGGGAAAATTGAAAACATACCAAAACCAATATAGTTGAACCTTGAGCAACGATGGTTTGAACTGCATAGGTGTGCACTTACACGAGGAATTTTTTTTTTATAAATACAATACAGTACTATAAATGTATTTTAACTTCCTTATTATTTTTTTTTAAGATTTTATTTATTTATTTGAGAGAGAGAGAGAGAGTGCATGAGCAGGGGGAGGGGCAGGCACCCTGCTGATCAGGGATCCTGTTGCGGGGCTCAATCCCAGGACCCCGAGATCATGACCTGAGCCAAAGGCAGACACTTAACCGACTGAGCCACTCAGGTGTTCCAACTTCCTTCTTATTTTTTTAATAACATTTTCTTTTTCCTAGGTTACCATATTGTAAGAATACAGTAAATAATACATATAACATACAAAATATGTTTTAATAGACTGGTATTGGTAAGTTTTGTAGGCTATTAGTATTTAGGTTTTGGGGGAGTCAAAAGTTATACATGGATTTTTGACAGGGTGGGGGTTTGGTGCCTCTAATCCCTGTGTTGTTCAAGGGTCAACTGTATGTTAAAGTACAAAGAAACAAGAGAATTAATAGTACTACTTTTTTTGAGCAGTTTAAACAACAACAAAAAAATGCAAAGTCAACTATCCATCCAAAAATAGGAGATGACTTATATTGTAGATAATAAATCCAAAAAGAACTTGCTCAATTTTGATGTCAATATTTGAAAGACTCCACAGACATAAGCTCATTATACTCCTTGCATCATATATTATACAACACAGCTTTCCTTTTCATAAAACATGTCAACCATATACCATACACAGTCACTACCTTAGTGTTCAAAAACACAAGATCCTAGATTCACATTGGGTAATGGCAGTCCAACCAATCCAAATCTTCTGTAGTATCAATCAACAATTGGTCAAAACTGCTCTCACCATCACTTACTACCAATACCCAATCTTTATCCCACAGTATAAATGGATCCTCCGTCACAGTGATTTTTTTCATCTCTAAAATAGAGAAAAACTAAACATGAAGAGTATCACTATTAGGAGAAAAGGTAACTGCTGAAACTGTCACTTCTATAGAATTCAAGGTTGGATGAGACCTGGATGAAGCAGCTTTCGTTTTTGTACCTAGGAAACCAGGGTACCAAGAAGAGGTAAGAAATTGTTGCCTCGGGTCTTCCAGGAAATCGGTGAGATACTTTAAAAAGGCAGGCAAATTGAAAGATTTCTCAGCCTGAACTACTGTCACAGCAGTGCTATGAACTTATTAATGAACATCCTTCTTTCCCCTCCTGTGTATGCAAAGCAACAATTTAAATGACACAGAATTAATTTCCAATATATATCCACTATATTCCTGTGTACTACAATAAAGAACCCTTCTGCTTGAAGTATAAAAAGAGATGCAACTGAGTAGTGTTTAAGCATCATTTTAAAACACTGTACAGGCTTAATTTTCTCAAGAAATCATCCCATTCCCCCTGAAAATAAAAAGACTATCTTCAGCCCATCATGGCTCTGGTATAACAGAAAATACAGCTTCGAGTGGGTCCAGGATGTATGGAAACTGACTGGATCACAGAAGAGTGGTAGCTATTTTCCTATCCAATCAACACCTCTCAGGACATCCTTGGAAAGGGGGGAAGACATACATGTTTCCCTTTCTCTCATCCACAGAGAAGCAAGTGTCAAAGAGTAACAATTCTCCAGCATGGTTAGAGTCCTCTTACAGCATCCAGTAACTGTCATTATTTGTTCATGTAATGTTGAGGTGATAATACCTTGCTTTACTAAATAGCATTTCAAATTGATTGGAAGTCATATTTGTCATATATCTATATTTTTAATATAAAAAAGCCTGGGAAAGTTTTCAGCCACTAAAATTATATCCAATAACTATCAAGTCACAAGCAGTACTTACTTGTTTCTTCCTAATGATCCCTTAATGCTAAATTTCATTAACATCAGGTTATTACTTACAATGCAAAAGCAGGAATAAACAGAGTAATAAAATTTTCTCTATTTCCTTACTTCTACTTTCATTACCAATAAAATTTATAATTGGAAGCTCAATTACTGTATTATCATTGCTATTTTAAAATCAACCAACAAATATAAGATGTTCTCTCAAAACAAGTTCTATCAAAGTATCATTCTACTTTCATCAGGTACAATCATACCTCAATGAAAATAATTAATTTCGACTAATCAAAAATGTTAGTAATTTTTCAGCTTGAATTCAATAGGAAGTTACCAATAGGAAGTCTAAATACCCATCTTGCCTGTTCAAAAAAAATGGCAGGGGCGCTTGGGTGGCTCAGTCGGCTGAGCGTCGACTCTTGGTTTCCGCTCAGGTCGTGATGTCAGGGTCATGAGATCGAGCCCTGCATAGGGCTCCATGCTCAGCAGGGAGTCTGTTTGAGATTCTCTCTCTCCCTCTCCCTCTGTTCCTCCCCCAACTCGTGCTCATTCTCTCTCTAAAGTAAATAAATCAAGTATTTAAAAAAATAAGTAAAAATTTTTAAAGTGACAAACAATTATTCATAAAGACCTCAGTATGCTAAGTGTCCATCACATTCACTGGCCCACAGCAGGCACAGAAAAGATACTGGTGGATGTGTTGATAGAAGATTAGATGATGGACAGAATCAGGTGTGTATACAAGGAGGAAGGAAAAGCAGAAACAGGTGAGAAAAAAGACCAATGAATCCCTAAACCCAAGAAGTATATGAGGCAGACGGTAAATGCAGAGATACTGAAATAAAGGATGCCAGTTAGGGGTAGTTGATAAAGACACAAAAAATGAAAATGGGAATTTAATCAGCCCTTCCAGATGCTAAATCAAGAGAGACAAATATCATGGTCCAAGAGGATAAAAACTTCAAGACAAAGGCACAAGTCAGGAAAATGAAATGCACATTCATAAAACTGTAAGCAGGTTAACTTGTCTAGAGTTGAGAGCTTATGAAGGAAATTACGGGAGGTTAAGGCTGCAAAGTCAAGCGTTGCCACCCAGATGCTGTGCAGAATATAAACACTAAGGGTGTCTGCCTGCTGCCTCGTCTTCCCCACCCCTCCTTTAAAACTTAGCAACTGCACCTAATCACACAGCCATACCTCCATCGTATGCTTTCCTTATCTAAACCCGGAAGGAAACCTATAATCATAGAGAATGATAAAAGGGGGAAAAAATGATGCATAAATGATTGGGAATAAAACAGTGATTAGGTATATTAATCAAGCTTCTGCATACAATTTCAGAGGTGTCTTGTTTTGTTTTAACCAATTCAGTTTTGGACCACTTTGAGCAATGAAGCAGGAGAGGAAAGCAAATAGCACCAATTATGTGCCTCCTACACACCAGGCAGAGTCGTAGTGGCTTTATATATCCTATTTCATTTAATCTTAACATTATCAATTTGAAATTACTCCTCTAGCTTCATATATGTAAGGAAAAGTTACTTGAGAGTCACTTAAAAAAGCTAGGATACCAATTTATCTAGAATAATAGAATAACTGCTATACCATCAGCTGAGTGTATATGTTCAGCACCTTTTTAATAGAATCAGAAGGAAACACAGCTCTAAAAGCACCTGTTCGGGGCACCTAGGTGGCTCAGTCGTTAAGCGTCTGCCTTCGGCTCAGGTCATGATCCCAGGGTCCTGGGATCGAGCCCCGCACCGGGCTCCCTGCTCGGCGGGAAGCCTGCTTCTCCCTCTCCCACTCCCCCTGCTTGTGTTCCCTCTCTCACTGTGTCTCTCTCTGTCAAATAAATAAAATCTAAAAAAAATAAAAATTAAAAAAAAATAAAAGCACCTGTTCAATTTCAAATACACATGGCTTACAACCTCGTGCCTAAATGTGCTTAAAAGTAGGCCAGTCCTCAGCTCATAAAGCAGTCATTAGAACCCATCACTGGGGTACTAGACTTCAATCCAAAATAGTCTTAAAGAAATCATGAGAAAGGATGTTTCAGACCAAACTAAAATGATTTAAGAACAGTGCTTCCAGTCCCAGCTTTTGTTACCAAAATCTATTCTGATATATGGAACCCAGTAAGTCAAAATACAGGAAAAAGAACAGCATTCATATAATCCCCTTTCCTGTTATAGAAAGACAGATGCATTATATATACACATCAGAGATGATTTCTGACTTTCCTTCATGTATTGGACAGGTATTAGACATGAAGGACATCTATACTCTGTCAGATGCTGACACGAGAAATAAGACAGCAACTGGCCTTCACAAATTCACAGTTAAATAATTTAACAAGCTATATAAGAAAACCTGTACTCCTAGAGTGGAGTATCTCTATGGATATAAAAATCAAGATAAGCTTTAGAAAAGCCAAAGTGAGAGTCATACAATCCAAATGCTAATGCGCAAGCCATTTACTAATTAGCAAGTCATTTAAAAGCTCACTGATACACTTGATTTTACTTTATACACGTTAACAACAGATTTGCTTATCTAAGTACATACCCTAGATGAAGCTTTTACTAGCTTAATGCCCTTAGGCAAGTTACTTCACTTGTCTGGACCTTGCTTAGCTCATTGGGAAAATGGAGATAAATAGCTATACTTCAAGACGGTTCTAAGGATTACAGGTAATTATGGAATGCACCACACAGTGTCTGGCATTTAGTAGAAATGTAATAAATATAACTTGACATCCTAATTATAGGATTTGCCAACTGATAACAAATTGATCAGAAAAATCAAATCAGAAGTATGAGGGGTGGCAACGAGAGAAAGCTCTGTGAATGAATAGCTGATGGGAAGGAAAGAGTCAGGACACAAAGATGCAAAAACTCAGAAAGGACGGACGGGAGCCAGCAGCCTGCACACTTGATGAGCTGTTGAGGGCATCCCCAATGTTTTCACAGCATGTAAAAATGACCGGCCTGAAGATGACATTAAGCCACTTAAAACAGATTAAACTTTGATTCCATGTGTTTAAAAAAGCACAGATCAGCACATAATTGATTCTGGAAAGATTCCTATGAAAAGTGATTTGACATCACAAATTTAACATTTTATATGTCCAAACTTTAACGAACTGCAAAAATCTATTAACAAGCTTCTACTAGACTCAATGTACAAAGGAACCTCTCAAATTTCAGAAGCCATTTTTTTCTACTCAACACTGAAACAGATGCATGTCAAACAAATTAACCGTGGGAATATTTCAGGGCAATGCCCTAAAACATCATCAGTTTTTAACAGCTAAAACAAAATAAAGTTTTGGTCTCCGTCATCACTAAATGTTTTTATATCTACCAAACAAATACAAACATGTGCCACGAAGATCTCTTTCCACTTGAATTTTCTCCCTACATTTGAAAGGCAGTAAAAAACGAAAAACATCTGTTCCTTTCCTCAGAGCTGACAACCCTCATTCTATGGTTTAAAAATAAAAGATGTTTATGGAGGCTTATAGATATAATGATCACCTGCTTCAAAGGCAGTGGGCAATTAATGGATCCAAAGACATGCAAAATTAAGGCCAAAAAAAACCAATTTCCCTAAGGAGAATGCCACTGTTCCTCAGGCCTCTGGTAATACCCAAGACACCATAAAACTGTAGAGGATGTTAAAGAACCAAATGTGATACCAGATGACAAGAAAACAGTCGGCAATGGAGAAACAGGGGCATGTGTCCTTCTGGATTCACTATACCACCACAAGAACAGTTTCCCTGAGAGCTGCCCAGAGAGAATCTGCTTCAGTCTGACCAACAATCACTCTTCTTCCAGCCCAAGGAAGGCCAGATGTTCAACCATTAAAGGGATTGACCTTATTAAAAACAGAACCTGAAAAATCTCATAAGTGAAGACTTAAAATTCTATATTTTTTATAAACAGTTTTTACTCTGTGTTGTCTTACATTACCAAACATTCAAAAATGAGTACTAAGCAAAAACATTCACACTTAAATCAGTAGACTCGGCTTCTATTTCTGGCTCTGCCTCTGAATGAGTCACAGTGTGACCTTGAAAAAGTCACTTCATCTCTTTACCTACCTCCATTTCCCCACCAATTACAAGATTAGGTTAAACCTATCGATTTGTTTTAAAGAGAGTGAGTGGGTGAGATAAATATATGGAAATGGCTACACAAATATCCACTGATCACTGACCAGCTGCATCCAAACATCAAAGACAAAGTCAGTGATGTCCATATTAAAACAACTCACACTGCACTTTTGCCCTGCAGGGTAAAAAATTCTCCCTGGAGCAGCCAACAGAAAACAGGTGCTTACTGAACAGGACTCCTTTAAGAGTCTGAAATTTCAAATTTGGAAATACTTAGCAAATTAAAATACAATGCAAGTAACAAGAATAAGCTTTTTTTTTTCCTCCTCTTAAGGAAAACAAATCTTCAACCTGTTTAGGGCCTATGATCTTCAGGACTCTGATCAATCTTCCTATGAAGTCTTTTTCCCTGACCCCTGCCAAGGAGATCAGTCCCTTTACCCTTGATACTCCCAGAGGACTACACTACACCTCTCCATTGCCCCTGAGTACTCAGGGAGCCCTGGAGAGGCAGAACCATGATTTAATGACCTTTGTAGGTCCTGCCACTAACATATTGCCTGGTATAACGTGGGTGCCCAGAATATACACATATACATCTGTAAAATTTAAGAAATGAATGTATATCCAAAGTCTAATGCTATTAGAAAGAGCAACCATTAATATTAATAAATGATAATGTGAATCATGGTGATATTTTCATTTAAAAATATATATTTACAGGGGCGCCCGGGTGGCTCAGTGGGTTGAACGTCTGACTCTTGGTTTCGATCAGATCATGATCTCAGGGTCCTGGGACCTAGCCCCAAGTCTGGGCTCTGTGCTCAGTGGGGAATCTGCTTGAGGTTCTCTCCCCCACCCCTCCCCCTTCCCCTGTGCACGCACTCACTCTCAAATAAATCTTTTTTTAAAAATACATATATACACATATATATTTATAAATGAATGATTACCTAGGTAAAGAGGAAACACATGATTTCTCACCAACACTAAATTCACAAAACTAACTCAAGAACTTTCCTGTCTTCTTCCTTCAAAAATGGTCTTTCAGGAATTTTTTATTTTTTTTTTTTTACAATTTATCTGAAGGGTTTTAGACTATAAGCATTACTTTTAATTTAATCTACACAATAAAGGGAAGGGAGGAGAAGTTAAAAAAGAGAGCAAGAGAGGGAAAGGGAGCAAGCAATAAATAAATGAACAAAGTGAATAAAAAAGGCTACTCTTAAGGATCTAGAAATGTAAAATAAAAGGTAATCCATAAGTGAAAATAAAAATGTAGTAATACACGTAACTACCACAACATTAATGGCATTTAGCCAAAGTCGCTATGCCCATTGAGAAATGTCACTTAAGAAATGTTTTATCGATAACGCATTTATTAAAGTAATAGAACAGAGGATGTTAAGCTTTCCAAATTACATTTGAAATTTTTAATCATTCAATTATTTATCACAAACCTACCAGTAATTGCATAAATTTTCATTCTTTCCTACTCCTTAAATTCTTTCAGTCAATATTTCCTTTAATAATTAAGAGTAGAAGTAAGAGAACATGAAACAAACTGTCACTCTACCAGTGGGTACTTCAGGTAAGACCTTGGGACCTAGAAGCCTATAAGAAGGGATAAACTCATTATACTACTTGCTTTTTAATCACAGTAAGTGGACCCCCTAGCTGGGCTTTTATGGTGCCCATCAGAATCTATTACAAAGGCTAAAGAGAGGTACCAGTTGGATTACATGTCCTTTTGGTTTCTCACCTTCACTATCTCCAAGCTATACCCTGTTTTGATTGGACATAAAACCAAATGAAAATTATCTCTAATATTCTATTTCATTATTTATTAACTTTCTAATACCATGTATCAGATTTGGTTGCATCAGCAAACAGGAATGTTCCCTTAACTTCTATGAGTAGTCTACCCAGATTGCTGCAAAATAGAAACTACATATTACATACATACATACATACACACACGTTAGAGCAGTCAGAGATCGCCTCTGGATAGTACTGGAATAAATTATTTGTTTCTCCAACATTGACCCTTGTCAAAGAATCATTAACAATTTTGTTCTTTTTAATGCTGTGGGGATAAGGACAGAAAGAAAATGATGGCTCAGCTAACTATGCCAAAAAAAAAAAAAAAAAAAAAAGAGTTGATCTGCCTGGCGGGACCCTGGACATAGAGAACAGCACGTTTTGGAGAAATAGAGGAGCCCTTTCTTGAGATGACTTAGGAGAGACACAACAAAGTTGTTCTCTCTGCATATAAAGAAAGAAAAAAGGAAAGGAAAGTTAAGGAAAAAGAAAAGAAAAGAGAAGAAACAAATTTTACTGAACTGGTGTGCAGGACCTGAAAAGGACTCCCCTAAGAAGGCAGGACATGCCCTAAGCAGGTCTAGGCGTCTCAGAGCAAGGAGAGCAGGTGAGGGCGGAAGGCCCTGATTGGCAGGCAACCCGGCGGCAGGGTGCACTCACCTGTGAACACGTTCTGGAAACAATCAGCAGCCGCCTGTGCCCCAGACACCTTGGCTGCCTGCACTGGTGGCGCCCCACCGCTCCCCTCCGAGGTCGCCCCGCGTTCCAGCAGGTGCGCAGAGCCCCCGGCCGGGGGCGCGCGGCTGCCCAGCTCCTCAGTCCAGTCGGCTGAGCGGCTGAGGCCGCAAGCGAGGCCGCTCTCAGCCCGGTGCTTCTTGGCTGGAGCGGCGGCCGAGACTAGAGCAGCCCTGGGCCCCCGGCTCAGGGAGGGCTCTAGCCGCCTCTTGATCCTGGGGCTCTGGCTGGGGGACTGAGAGGGAGAGTGATTGGGCGAGCTGAGCTGCCGGGTGGTGGTCTTGATGTAGCAGGGAGTGATGAGCGGGTAGGGCTTGAAGCAGCGCGGGCTGGGCGCAGGGCTGCTGGGCAGGGAGGCAGCTGCCGGGGCGCCGGGCCTGCTGGGCTCGCCCTCGGGCTCTGCCCCCAGCCTCGGGGGAATGTCTCCCACCCCCGGGCCCCACGTCTCCCCTGGAGAGTCTCGGGGGGCATCCTCAAATGCATCTTCCTCGCCCTCCTCGTCAGTGTCCCCAGCCCCTGGGCCGGCGGCTCTGGCCGAGCCCTCTCCCGGCGGGGCCTCAGGGAACGGGAAGGCGGGGGAGGAGGGCGAGGCTGCGGCTGCGGGCTGGCCCTCAGGCAGGCCAGGCATCGCCAAGGCTCCAGGGCCGCTGGGGGGCGGTGGCTGCTCAGGCACCTGGGGCTCCGCGGCCAGGCTGCCAGGCAGGTCAGACAGCGCAGACAGAGCCCGCTCCGGGTCAGGACTGCAAGGGGCCTCTCGGGCTGCGCTGCTGGACCCCAGCAAGTACTGGTCCAGGCCCAAGAAGGCCCCGGGCTGGGGGGAGGCGGCTGCGGAGGGCGCTGCAGGCTCCTCGGAGCCCCGCTGCTGCTGCCGCTGCTGCTGCTGGCGGATCGCCTGCTGAATGTCTGAAAGCAAATCCTCTTGCTCCGTGGCCGAGTGGAAGCTATAGATGTCCGTGTCCGAGCCTGAACTGGTCCTTTGTCCATCCTGCATCCCCACGGCTGTTTCCAAATCCTCCAAGACCACCCTGCCCCCAACCCCAGCATCAGTGGGTCCATGGCCACTTGGACGGGTTACCTCGAATGGGTCAGCACACTCGGTATCCGACAGGCCCGTCTCGTCTGCCGAGAGGCTGAGGTCTGGAGTCTTGGTGACCAGAGAATGCGCGCTGTCCAGCTCCCCGGTCTGCAGGGCCTGGGAGTCCAGCACATCCTCGCGGGAGCCGCCGGTGCTTTTCCCCTTGGACAGATTCTTCCTGATCCGCAGGTTGGAAAACACTGAGGCTCTAGATTCCGACTTGCTCTTCTTCTTGCCTGGCTCCCCCCCGCCGCCACCCCCTCCCCCCTTGCTGTGCTTCCCCAGCGCCTTCTTGCCCCCGCTCCCCTTCTTTGTGGCTTCCACATCTCTGGGCCCAACAGCATCCTCTGCGCTGCTTCCGCCTTCGTGCAAGGCATCACCTGCGCTCCTCTTCAGCTTCCCATCCTGATTCCCCATGTTGCAATCCCGCCGCTGAGCCGAGGCGCCTCCAACACTCAGGCCATGCCGGCCCTCCTTGGCCCCCAGCCCGCACAGGGGGAGGCACGGGGGCCAGTCAAGCGGCCCGGCAAGCCTCTGGGCGAGGAGGCCAACGCGCGTGGGGCTGGCCCTGCTCGCATCTGCCGCTTCTTTGCACAATGCGTGCCTGCTCCCGCGGCTGCCGTGCCTGTGCCTGCAGCCCAGAGCAAGCGGGGCTCGAACATGCTCAGTGCAGCACCCAGAGCCAGCCAATGGCAGCGCAGAACGCAGTCCCGGCCTGGCCCCCCAATGGCCGCCGCCGACCCCTCCGCCCTCGCTTGGCCCCTCACCGAAGCGGGGCGCGAAAAATGTTTGCTCAATCTCGGGGACTTTCATCTCCACCGTGTGAATCGAATGCATTGTCCCCGTGGAAAAAGTTCGTCAGCTGGAAGATACACAAGGAACTTCAAAGCTCCGGGACCTGCGATGAAAAAAGTTAAACAAAAAAGAGAATTTTAGATGGGGGGAAACTGAAGCCACGTTCCAATTTGGAGGTGCTACCATATCGAAGGCATATATACTACCCACCCCCTCCCCCCAATGTGCCTGCAGAAGCATGGCTCTTCAATAAATATTTGTTGAATGAATGGATTGTTCTTTTAATAACTGATCATCTTGAACAGTGTTAATGTGCTTGAGCACATGCTTTAGGAAAGGTTACTACATATAGTAATGCTTTTATGTTTCATGCAGACCTTGCATCTATCTACGTGAGAGAACATTAGCTGCCATTTCAAAAATTCATTTTTCAAACTTTGCTTGACAAAATGGCAAGGTGAGGGAATAAAAAAAAAAATCCTAGGAGATTAGAGTTGATTAAAATGCTAATCTCCAAAATTCTATGTATTTACCATATAAATCAAATAGCATTTGTATTCCAAAAGGGTACATATACTATAATTCCCAGGAGGTCAAACTCATCAATATTAAACATGCTCCTATTGTTGTTGCATATAAAAAGGAAAAAGACAAAAAGGAAACACTCTTGGCACAAACACATGAAATCAGATGTTATGGTATAAACCACTGCTTCCCAAGCAAACCCTTCAAGGCAAACTTTGTCCTTGCCTCTGTTATAAAAGTTTGTAACAGTTTACCATAACAGAGTTTCTTAACATTCTGGGTCCTATATTAATATAAAAATTTCCTTCATTGTAAATCTTGTCACTGTTACTTAGGAAATTAATTTACCCATATTTAAAAAGCATTTTTAAACATCATAGATATCTAAAGAAGCTCCAAGAGATTAAAGCAGCATCAATCAATAATGTTATAAGTATTTGAGTTGCAAATTCATCAGTAACCACTTTGAAAATATGGAGGAGCTATCGGACGTGTTAGTATTTTAAAGTAAGCCCAAAGGAGGAAAAAGTACTACATATTATATGATGCAATTTAAATGCAACAAGCAAAAAATGTTCCCTTGCATATTGTGAACTACATTTTAAACCTCTTTCCTTAACCATTTTTATCTAAAAAACAAAACAAACAAAAAAACAACAAAGAAAAACAGTCCTATAAATCTTCAATGTAAAAGTATTATGTAGCAATAATTACTAGCATTTTTCAAATTATGTTCTTAAAAAGAGATAATTTAAAATCAGGCAGCCAGTCACTTCAGGCGGTCTTTTTGAGTAAATGGTTTGGAGAAATCAACTTTAATAACTCTAGCAGGGTAACAACCCTGTCTCTCAACAGTTCTGGAGCGCTTAAAAAGCCTTTGTTTCCCCCTCTTTCACAAGACTGCTCTCTTCTAGAATGTAGGATCCTTCTATGAGGGCACAATTCGCCTAAGGCTTTCAGAATTTTCTGCCTCTTTGAACACTGAGGCACTATGGATTTTTATTTTTGCTCTTTCCTTGATAAGATGTCTTTGACTCTGAACTATTTGGGGTTTTTTGTTTGTTTTTTTGTTTGTTTACTATTTACTTCTGTAATATATTTAAGTTCCAGAGATTTAAAAAAAAAAAAGGAGAGAAGGCAAGGAGGGAGGACAGGAGAGAGGAAAAGGAGAGTGAAGACTGCTGATGCTTTCACATCCTTTGAATGTGAAATAACAGATGACAATTCGGGAGCAGGTCACAGGCAACAAAGTTCTACTACACGCAAAGGCTAGTTGGAAACTCACAGTGTGGGCATCAAATGTAGGTAGGTACCCTCAAATCCAATTTAATAAATGAATAAGTTCAGGCTAAGAGATTTGTCCAAGGTCACATAGCAGCAAAGACAATACTTGAACCTATAGATTTAGGTTCCAAATTCTTTATAACAAACAACACTACATAGTTTAGTCTTTCACGGACTGGTAAGGGCACCATGAAGGCAAACAGTACTTAGTAATCCTAAAGATGCCTGGGACATGGCCTAAGCTTAACTCCATTTGATCAAGACAGGATATCCTATCTCTAGCTGCAGAAAATGCATTTAACAAATAGAGATCCTACCTTGTGCCTGGCCAAATACTAAGTACCAGGATACAGAAAAGAAATGGCCTCTATATTCAAGACTCCAATCTAGCGTAACTGTTAGTAAAAGTCTTTAGTATTAGCATCCCAAACAGGTCACAAAAAAAAGTATATAAAATTAGTTGCTACCCATTTTCCAATAGAGGCAATTGGATATGGACTTTAAAAATAATATAAGTAGATTGGAAAATTTTAAACAAATGTTGAATTCCAGCTCATAATATGCATATGTGAGTGTAGTTGGGATAAATGTACTGAGCTCTGCAACTTACTCAAAAAGGCATCAAAAAATTAAGATGCTTTAATGGATGGATGGATATATGGATAGATAACATAATAAAGCAAGTATATTTAAATTTTAATTGTATAATTTAGGTGATAGATACATGCTATTGCTGTAAAATTTTTTCCACTCTTCTATATGTTTGAAATTTTTCATACTAAAATGTGGTATAAGAAAGTGGGTTGCAAGAATCTGTGAATTTCCCAGTGTCTTTGAAATAAAAATCATATAATGGTTAATAGCACTCAATAAACAGTAAATGAATAAGCAACCTTCCTCTCTTCACTTTTACCTATCTGAGTTATATGTCATTTCTTTTTCTCTCTTCTTTCAGCTCTCCTCCTCCTCCATCATTCTCTCAATTCAGTATCTCTCAATACTGAAATGTTTTGATACGTGTGTTTTTAGTTTTCTCTCTGCTTCATCTTAGTGGAATGTTTGAGAATCTCTAACAAAACGATCAGATTGGATGTTAATATCCAACTCACTCTTTTCTCTGGCAGGTGAATAACCTTCTCTTGAAAGACAACTCTGTCCTGATATCACTTACTAAGACTTGGCCTCCTCAATCTGCCTCTCAGTCCAGACTTTACTCCTATACTACAGACTCCTGGACCCACTTTCTGGACAACAGTTCCATTGTCATGTCCCCACTCAAACCCACCATATCTGAAATGGGACTCCTCTTGTCTGGCATATTTCATCCTCCATTATTTTTTTTGCTCAGTAATAGCACCACAATCTCTCCAGTTGGCCAAACCCAACTTGTTGCTAACTCCTGCCTTTCCCTCAGTCCACACAATTTACCAATCACAGAGACTTCCCTATTCTTCCTCCTTATGTCTCTTAAATCCACTCATCTCTTCAATCCCAACTGCCATTTCCCTGGTCTTTCTCCCACTCCCACCTCCAACTCCCATCTGCTCTTTCTTGCTGTCATCAATGCTTCTCAACTGAGGAGATGATTTTGCTCCCCAGGGAATATTTGACCCTGTCTGGAGACATTTTGGGTTGTCATAATGGATGCTGCTTGTACAAACAATGTTGCTAAACATTATGCATAGGATAGTACCCTCTCTTCAACCAAGAATGATCCAGCCCAAAATGCCAATAATGCTGTGGTTGAGCACCTGCTTTATCATGAAGCCTCTCACCAGAGCTGAGGGTCAACAAATGTCTAGTGAATGAGTAAAAGAATGGAAATTATTATTATTTTGAAAATTATTTCCCAGTTCATCAAGCCAAATCAGAAACTTGAAAGCAGAATCTAACAAGACAAGTAAGATTTTAACCACTGTGTCTATAGTACCCATATCTTATATGGAGCATTAACTCTTCTCTGAGACATTCATATTCTATGCAATGATGTATCTATATAAATATTCCAATTTTTCACATACTTGCTAACATTACAAAAAGCCCTTAATCTTACCAGAAAATTTCAGGACAGAATTCCCAGAGCTCTTTTACAGAAATCATTATGTGGATCACAAACAAGAATTACGTGGCTTTCAATTTTTGCCATACTCTTTCATGTTATCACCAATGCAGTACTTGGAAATTAAGTGCTTACAAAACTGAGAAAAAGTCAAACATTACTTTCCCCAAGAAATACAGAATGCGCTACTATTTTAGAAGAGTGAAAGTAAAGGAAATGAATTTTAGATCACGTGGGTTTCTCACTGCTACAAGTGGAACATAAACGTCCCTCCTAGAGATAGCTGGGTACACTTTAGCTTTCAACATAGATTAGCCAAAAAGTTTGGAAGGAAGGAAGGAAAGCATTTATTTTGTTCTTATATCACAAGGAATCGCCTACAAAGCTAGAGTCCTGGTATTGAGTCTCTAGTTGTACCCTTTCTAAGTGAAGTTGGCCTTTCTACCTGAAAGGGGCCATCCAGGGACTCTTAAGTGAGTAATCAACAACTATTCAGAATTATCTACAGAAAACCCACTGTAAGCCCATAATTTACCTTGTTCAGTAGCAAGAAGCAACAAAAAGCATTCTAAAGACAGAGCCAATAAGAAATTAAGATTGAAACAGCTAATCCTTGGCCTGCAGAGCCCTGCTCTCCAATCAAAAGGTAATGCAAGCCTCATTGGTAACATAAATATTCTAGTAGCCATATTTAAAAGGCTAAAAGAAACAACATAATTTGAAGAGTACATTTTATTTAACCCAAAATATCCCAAATATTTCTATAAGAAATCAATAAAAGTTATTAGGGAGATACATAACATTCCTTTTTTCCATACTAAGTCTTTGAGATCCGGTGTGAATTTTACTAACGGCAACACCTCAATTCAGACTAGTCAGATTTCAATTGCTTAACAGCCATCTCTGGCAAAAGGTCACTCTTATTGACAGCGCAGCCTTAGCCTTAGATTTTTCAGAGCTTTTTGAGCAACTCTTAGAGTTTGCAAACACTAATCCAAACTGTGTGATTGAGTTTTTTAAAATAGTATTACACGTTTTGATAGACTCAAAATGACATGTAGGTAGTAGAACACTATATGTTTTCACATGTAAGCATAACATTTCTTATTTAATATATTATGGGAAAAAATGTAAACCTTTTATTAACCATTCAGTTTCATAGAGATGTAATTGGAGTAAGTCGTTGCTCTTGCCAGAGCTTGTCACTACTACAGTAAAAAACCCATGGAACAGATATGGGAAGATATTCTAGTGGGGCGCCTGGCGGGCTCAGTCAGTAGAGCATGCGACTCTTGATCTCAGGGTTGTGAGTTCAAGCTCCATGTTGGGCCTAGACATTACTTTAAAAAAATAAAAAGAGAGATTCTAGTATAAATATGGACAGAAGAAAGAAAACTATATTCCACTGAGCACTCTGGTTTTGGTAATCTTTTCTCTGCCTTTAGTACAAAAATAAGAGCTGTCTGCAAAAATTAGGCCAGACACATGGATTTTCATTAAGCCAAAACACCACAAAAAGCATGCATACATATGTGTTTGTCCAATAGGCATTAGTTTGTCTATGCATATTCCAGATGATGAACTTAATATTGGTTTAAATCACACTGCTCCTTAATATCTTCACAATTTATATCTATATTTTTTAAAAGATGCTTTTACATTGAATTCTAAGTGTCAGCATTTTCTCTTCGAATTTAAGAGCCAATCTAATTATCACATTATGATATTAAATGAAATTCATTGAATTACATTTAAAGATTAAATTGGCTTTATTCAGCAATTCATGAACTGGATAGTATTTCATCTAGGAAATAGAAAGGAACTCCATCAAGCTGCAGAAAAGGAAAGGTTTTTAAAGGAAGAGAGGGAACAGAAAAAAAAAAAAGAAATTATTAGCAAAGAATGTGTTGTTTTGGTCAAAGTCACCCTCCTAAAGAAAAAGGAAGGGGTCTATCAATGAATTACCTCCCAGTGCTAACCCGGAAATTTCAGGTAAAAGACCATAAAAAAGGTGAAGAGGAGAAAATATATGTTTCAGTTTAGGGGCAATGGCTTGCCTGCTCTTTATGAACCAAATACCTTAAACCTTTGCACTTTTTCACAGAAATTAAGAGGAACTTGTTCTGATCACAAATAATCCAAAAGAAGTTTGAAACTCACGTCTCTCACTGAAGATCTTTCCAGAGAATTACCCTCAAGTAATTTATACCTCACTAGAAAATAGCTGGTTGCTGGATTTTTTATTAATTAATTTATTTTTTTTGCAACACAACGCAATGGTTTCAGCATGGAGCTTTGCCTCAGCTTCACTTTCCTCAGAAAAGCAGGAAAAGGCTGGTGGGCGATTTTATTTCACTCACCTGTGCTGGAGCTTCAGCGCTTCAGCTGTACAAACGCGATTTCAGGTTGCTGGCTGGGGAATGGGAAAATGTTACTCTCAACAACATAACCAGGTTTTCGCTAACAGTATAGAAACGGTCGTCGTCAGAATTTCAGGGCAAAGTGATTGTAATACTCACTGGGAATTAATTTGCCAGTGTCTACTACTACAATTTTTTAAAGATTTATTTATTTAAAGAGAGAGAGAGAGAATGTGTGCGAGCGGCGGTGGGGGAGAGGGGCACAGGGAGAGAGAGAATCCTCAAGGAGACTCCCTACTGGGCGCAGAGCCCAACACAGGGCTCTTCCCAGGACCCTGAGATCATGACCTGAGCCGAAGTCAAGAGTCGGACACTCAACTGACTGACCCACCCAGGTACCCTCTACTACTAGCCTCTAAGTACTTCCTCAGAGATTAGCGAGGCAAGAAAAGAAAATTGATTTGAAGTTCGCCTTTCTTTGCTTGTGGTATTGTATTAAAGACAGCTAGAGCTATTTGGTGCTTTAGTGCTCACCTCGTCTTCTAGATGCTTCCTAGCCAAGAAAACATTTTCTAGACATTTCTTCCTCTGCCCTACTAAAACTACTGGAACTTCATTTAAGGCAGATGTACATGCAAAAAAATGACAACAAAAATTAAAATAGCTGCTAAGCAGCTGAGTGGTTTCTTTTAAAATTTAGAAGGTCCCCTCTTTGGATTTTCCTGAGTTGTCAGATCTGAGGGGCCTAGAGAGAAAGGTGCAGAGCGTGCTAACTTGTCTCCATCGAGACAATAGTTTTATGGGCCTCAGGCAATGATAACAACTTAGAAAGCTTCCAAGTGTATCAGTCTCAGCTGCTAGATTGAAGTGGGCTGAGTGCAACTGGAAATTTGTGTACCCAGCAGCCTGCTGGTCTACAAGATGTGTTAACTTCCACAAAGTGGCAACTCCCTTCAATATTTAAGGAGCTTGGAACGCCTGGGTGGCTCAGTCAGTTGAGCATTGGACTCTTGGTTTCAGCTCAGTTGTGGGATCGAGCCCTGCGTCGGGCTCTGCCCTTAATGCAGAGACTGCTTCAGATTCTCTCTCCCCCTCCACTCTCCCTCCCTCTCTCTCTCAAATAAAAAATAAAATCTTTAAAAAATATATATTTAAGGAGCTTGAAAGTAGGCTTCAAAGGCATTGTTTGAAGCCTGACCTGTTTATTTTACTACTGATAGTGTTTTGTTTTACTTTTAATTAATATAAATTAATTTTATATTTTATATAAAATATAAATTTTATAATAATTTATATTATTAATTATGCTATAAAATTATATTAAGATATATTAACTATGTTACATATGTAAATATATAAATATATTAATTATATTATATAAAAATACATTAATGATATTGTTAATTTATTTTTATTAATTTATAATAAATTAATCCCAGTTTTATTGAGATATAATTACGTACAACGCCATATAAGTTTGTGTATAACATATATTGCAAAATGATTACCACAATACGTTTAGTTAACATCTATCCTTCATATAGTTACAAATTTTTTTCACTGAGATTCTTTAAGTGCTTAGCACTACACTAGCAGATGGTTCCATAGGGGTGATTAAACAGTCTTGTTCTCTGCCCTCAGGGAATTTACAGTGTAAAGGATGAGGTAAGGCAGACCTTGAATAAGTCAATAAACTAAGTAATTACAAACCGTGATCATGTCATGGAGATTAAAAGCAGGTGCTTTAAGAATGGGACTAACTTTATTTTTTTCACTTTATTTTTTATTTTTTTTATTTTATTATGTTATGTTAATCACCATACATTACATCATTAGTTTTTTTAGTTGTTTTTTTCTTTAAAGATTTCATTTATTTATTTGAGTGAGAGAGAATGAGAGATAGCACTAGAGGGAAGAGGGTCAGAGGGAGAAGCAGACTCCCCGCTGAGCAGGGAGCCCGATGTGGGACTCGATCCCAGGACTCCAGGATCATGCCCTGAGCCGAAGGCAGTCACTTAACCAACTGAGCCACCTAGGCGCCCTACATCATTAGTTTTTGATGTAGTGTTCCATGATTCATTGTTTGCGTATAATACCCAGTGCTCCATGCAGAGCATGCCCTCTTTAATACCCATCACCAGGCTAACCCATCCCCCCACCCCCCTCCCCTCTAGAACCCTGTTTGTTTCTCAGAGTCCATAGTCTCTCATGGTTCATCTCCCCCATCGATTTCCCCCCCTTCATTTCTCCCTTCCTACTATCTTCTTTTTTTTAAAATTTTTTATTGTTATGTTAATCACCATACATTACATCATTAGTTTTTGATGTAGTGTTCCAGAATTCATTGTTTGTGTATAACACCCAGTGCTCCATGCAGAGCATGCCCTCTTTAATACCCATCACCAAGCTAACCCAGCCTCCCACCCTCCTCCCTCTAGAACCCTCAGTTTGTTTTTCAGAGTCCATCGTCTCTCATGGTTCATCTCCCCCTCCGATTTCCCCTCTTCATTCTTCCCCTCCTGCTATCTTCTTTTTTTTTTTAACATGTATTGTATTATTTGTTTCAGAGGTACAGATCTGTGATTCAACAGTCTTGCACAATTCACAGCACTCACCATAGCACATACCCTCCCCAATGTCTATCACCCAGCCACCCCATCCCTCCCACCCCCCACCACTCCAGCAACCCTCAGTTTGTTTCCTGAGATTAAGAATTCCTCATATCAGTGAGGTCATATGATACATGTCTTTCTCTGATTGACTTATTTCCCTCAGCATAACACCCTCCAGTTCCATCCACGTATTTGCAAATGACAAGATCTCATTCCTTTTGATGGCTGCATAATATTCCATTGTATATATAGACCACATCTTCTTTATCAGAATGGGACTAACTTTAAAGTGGGTGATCAGGGAAGTCTTCTCTAAAGGCCTGATATTCATGATGAGAAATAGAGGTTAAGAAGGTTTCAAACAAGCAAAATGTGTGAGAAAAATATTTGGGTGGAGGAAAATGTGTGAATCAAAGTTAAAAAGCCAAGTATTTTAGTTCTATGCCTCAGAATCTATGACCCTACTTTCATAGCATCTAAGTTCCTGGGAAGTCTCTTAATATTTTATATTTCCACTTATCACCTATCTCATCATATCAAAATGAAATATTAATATTTTATATTTCCACTTATCACTTATTTTCATCACAACAGAATGAAGTATTAATTATTTACTGTCTTTTAGGAACTATCTGATCCTTACAATTATTTATGCAACTAGACTATGAACCAAGCAATGCTATGGACTAGGGGAACTGAGATTAATAGAATCACCTTGGGAGCACATGTAAACTGAACAGGTGAGCACCTCTTCCCCTGATCCCACCCTCCCCCCATGATTCTGATAGTTATCAAGCCTCTGTCCTTTTTCTGTCCCTAAAACCACTGAGAAAAACCCTTTCTATCTCCTACTTCCTCCATCACTATTCTACCATAATAAATTAAATTCCACCTCCTTTTTTTAAAGCTGCTTGTTCAAAGCAGCTTATTAGTGTGTAGGGAGGATTGGCCTTAGATCAAGTGGGTTCAAATTTTGATTACCATTTGGCCTGGGTAAGTTGGAGCAAATAACTTAATCTCTCTGGGGTTCAATTTCTCCATCTGTAAAATAAGCATAAGAGTAGCTACTTTATAAGATTATTGCAAGGATTTAATTGACCATGTATACAAATGGCCTAGCACATAACAGGTGCTCAATAAATGTTGAACAAAGGACATAAGAGCCAGTTATGTAATCCACGTATTTCCAGACCTCTTACAGCTGAGAAATCCTAGAAACACAAAAAGGCAGAATTGTTAATTCACCAAGACTGAGAAAGCCTGCGAGGCCTGAGAAGCTGGATGTTCTCAAGTTCTGTTGTTAGGTGTTCTGAACTGTTGCCTTCCTGCCAACAAAGATCCTATACTTACGCCACCCTCAGATGAGGGCCAAGGGGTAAATGTTTTTCTGTTGGTCTAGAGTTTTCCTGCCCCTAAATGCTAGATTTTATCTACCACAGATATGGAGATCTGAGTTCAGAGAAAATGAGCCCGGAGTCAGTGTATCCAGGCCTCCCAACCAGAAGATTCAGACTGAGCTGAACTTTGAGTCCTCTTCAAGGGAAAGAATGTTAATCCAAGAATTCACAACTGTAATGAAACACCAACATAAATTTATCCTGGTGCCCTAGATCTGACTACATCTGGCAGGTTCCTGAGTACATTTTCTGAGCTAGAATACATTTCATTTTCATGATCTAATAGTAAAAATTAATATTTTAGAAAACAGATAAACAAAATGTGCTATATCCATACAATGGAATACTATTCAGCAATAATAAGTTAGGAAGTACTGATACATGTTATCATATGGATGAACCTCAGAAACATTACACTAGGGGAAAAAATACACTAAGTGAAAGTGCTAGATAGAAAATGGCCACATCTTTTATGATTTTATTTATAAGAAAGGTCCAGAAGAGGCAATTCTATAGAGACAGATAGTAGACAAGTGGTTGCCTGGGGCTGAGGCAGGAATGGGGACTGAGTATAAATGGGCATGGGTTTCATTTGGGGGTAGAGGTAGAAATGTTCTAAAATGAGATCATGGTGATGGTTATACAGTTCTGTAAATATACTAAGTTATCATGGAATTAAAACAGGTGAATTTATCATACATAAATTATATCTCCACAAAACTATTAATAAAAAATTAATTTAAAAAATAAATGGTTTTCCCTTTGAGCCTCAGCTTAGAGGCAGTGACTTCCTAACAAGAAATGACCTAAGTTCCATTGCTCTGCAGTGTTGACCTGGGTGCCCAAATTTGACTCACTTCTCAGGTCCAAAAGGAGCTCCAAGTGAGTTCCAGAAATGAATGTTCCAAAGTCATGAGGGGTGGGGCTGCTGAGGAATGGCTCTCACTAGACAAGCTAAGTAAAGAAGGGAACTCTAACTGGGTTTGTTGTGTTTTATTGACAGTAACAGGTCATCTGGTATTCACATTATGAATTTGATATTGCTAGTCCCCAAATACTATAATGCCTCTTTTTAATAATCAATGAGTAAAAGAGAATAAAATGTATTTTAAAGTGCTAAGCTGCAAGATGGGCTGAAAATGTATTAATCACCAGTGGGAGTGACGGAGACCCATCAAACATCTCAGTCCCCAGCAAGGAAACTCTTCTGAATTAATGTTTTAACTCCCTTCTTCGTTGATTTGAGATGTCGATTATAAGAAGGGGAAGAATGGGCAGCATGGAAAACTAAATTCAAGCCCAAGTTTTGTATTCCAATCCTCAAATCAGTATTCAATAATGATTAATTGTTGTTGCTTCATATATGTATAAATAATTTCAGTTAGGGAACTTGGAGGTACAAGGAAACAGCATCCACTCACAGTCCAGGTAAAAAGATTTTCTTTCAAGGACATGATAGGCATTTGCCTGGATTTCAAAGGACTGGAAACAAAGAACACTGGGCCATATAGACAGGCTTAAAAGTCATCACACACCTACTTTATCTGTCTCCCCAGACTATTTCTTGCCTCTATTGTTCTCCATATATCTGCAATTTCCTGTCTTTTCTGCTTACTAAATGGCATGTATGTGGCCTAAAATGGCTAAGCAAGGCTAGGTTCCATATAATCTGACAGTTCAAGTACTGAGCAATGTTTGACTCATCACTAGAGACTATTCCACCAATGTCCAGCATCTCTCCTGATCCAACCAGCTGAGTCCAGGAGAGAAGAGTCACAAGGTCTGTCTTGGTTACATAGACCCACTATGGCAGGCCCCAAAGATTTGCATGTTTTAATTACCAGAATATGTAAATATGTTGTGTGGAGAGGGGACATTATGGCTGTAGATGGAATTAAGCTGATAGAATCAGATGTCCTTGAGAGGAGATTATCCTGGATTATGCAGGAGGGTCCAATGCAATCACAAGGGTGACTGATAAGTGAAAGAGGGGGACAGGAGAGACAGTGTCAGGGAAAGAGATGTGAAGACAGAAGCATCAGCCAAAGTGATTTGGAAATGGGCCTGGGCCAAAGAATGCAAATGGCCTCTAGAAGCTGGTAAAGGCAAGGACACTAATTCTTTCCTAGAGCCTTTAGGAGGCTGACACACTGATTTTATGACTTCAGACCTCCAGAACTGTAAGTTGATACATTGCCATTATTTTAGGCCACTAAATTTGTGGTAATTTGTTATAGCAGCATTAGAAAACTAATGCAGTGTTTAAAAAGTGAATCTCCATGTTTCATGGATTACCGTCAGGATAATTTAAAATTGAGCCTTCAGGCCTTACTCATTAACAAATTTTACTTCTATAAATACAGGAACAAGCCTCATTAAGGGACTATTAGGAAAAGGTGCTGCTTATCTTGTCTTCCTGTGCTGGGCATCAGAATCTTGATTGCAACTATTAATTTGGAGCACAGCCACTTCAGACATCTATATAAAATCACACAAGAAATTATTCTTCAATTCAGAACATTAAAATTATAACAAGGATTGATCAATACTAAGCCACACTAAAGAATAAGAGCTATAACTAGTTTACTTAACAATTAACTTAAAGAATAAATAATACACAGGTTTAAATTCAGCTTCCAATTTTGTTCTTCTTTTCTATTTTTTTAATTTAAATATAAGTTAGTTAACATATAGTGTCGTATTGGCTTCAGGAATAGAATTTAGTGATTCATCACTTACATATAACACCCAGTGCTCATCCCAGCAAGTGCCCTCCTTAATGCCCATCACCCATTTAGCCCATCCCACCACCCACTTGCCCTCCAGCAAGCCTCAGTTTGTCCTCTATATTTAAGGTCTCTTATGGTTTGCTTCCTTCTCTTTTTATCTTATGTTATTTTTCCTTCCCTTCCCCGATGTTCATCTGTTTTGTTTCTTAAATTCCACATACGGCATTTGTCTTTGACTGACTTATTTTGTTTAGCACAATACACTCTAGCTCCATCCATGTTGTTGTAAATGGCAAGATTTCATTATTTTTAGATAACTGAGTACTATTCCATTATATATACACCATAAGTTCTTTTTTTTTTTGTTTTTGTTTTTTTTTTTAAGATTTTATTTATGTATTTGACACAGAGAGAGCACAAGCAAGGAAAGCGGCAGGCAGAGGGAGAGGGAGAAGCAGACTCCCTGCCGAGCAGGGAGCCCGATGCGGGGCTCGATCCCAGGATCCTGGGATCATGACCCGAGCCGAAGGCAGCGGCTTAACCAACTGAGCCACCCAGACGCCCCTATACCATAAGTTCTTTATCCATTCACTAGTCAATGGACATTTGGGCTTATTCCATAATTTGACTATTGTTGATAGTGCTGCTATAAACACTGGGGTGCATGTGCCCCTTCAAATCAGCATTTTTGTATCCTTTGGATAAATACCTAGTAATGCAATTGCTGGGTCATAGGGTAGTTCTATTTTTAACTTTTTGAGGAACCTCTATACTGTTTTCCAGAGTGGCTGCACCAGCTTGCATTCCCACCAACAGTGTAAGAGGGTTCCCCTTTCTCCTCATCCTCACCAACATCTCTCGTCTCCTGAGTTGTTAATTTTAGCCATTCTGACAGGTGTGAGGTGGTATCTCATCATGGTTTTGATTTGTATTTCCCTGATGCCGAGTGATGGTGAGCATCTTTTCATGTGTCTGTTAGCCATCTGGATGTATTCCTTGGAAAAGTGTCTATTTATGTCTTCTGCCCATTTCTTTTTTTATTCATTTATATTCAACTTAGTTAACATATAGTGTATTATTAGTTTCAGGGGTAGAATTTAGTGACTCATCAGTTGCATATGACACCCAGTGCTCATTACATCAAGTGCTCCTTAATGCCCATCACCCAATTATCCCATCCCCTCACCCATCTCCCCTCCAGCAACCCTCAGTTAATCTCAGGAAATAAACTGAGGGTTGCTGGAGTGAGGGGGGTGGGAGGGATGGGGTGGCTAGGTGATGGACATTGGGGAGGGTATGTACTATGGTGAGCGCTGTGAATTGTGTAAGACTGATGAATCATAGACCTGTACCCCTGAAACAAATAATATATGTTAATAAAAAAATTTTTAAAAAGAGTCTCCTATGGTTTGCCTCCCTCTTTGTTTTTGTCTTATTTTATTTTTCCTTCCCTTCCCCATGTTGATCTGTTTTGTTTCTTAAGTTCCACATATAAGTGAAATCATATGGTATTTGTCTTTCTCTTGATTGACTTATTTCACTTCTGCCATTTCTTAACTGGATTATTTGTTTTTTGGGTGTTGAGTTTGATAAGTTCTTTTTTTAAAAAAAAGATTTTATTTCTTTATTTGCCAGAGAGCGCACAAGCAGGGGGAGCGGCAGAGGGAGAGGGAGAAGCAGACTCCCCGCTGAGCAGGGAGCCCAACGCAGGACTCGATCCCAGGACCCTGGGATCATGACCTGAGCCAAAGGCAACACTTAACCAACTGAGCCACCCAAGCGTCCCGAGTTTGATAAGTCCTTTATAGATTTTATCGGCTATATCATTTGCAAATATCTTCTCCCATTCTGTCAGTTGCTTTTTAGTTTCATTGATCGCTTCCTTCACTGTGCAGAAGCTTTTTATCTTGAGATCTCAATAGTTCATTTTTGCTTTTGCTTCCCTTGCCTGCTTCCATTTCTTTATTAAAAATTTAGTTTACTTAAATCCTGCTGTCTTTTGCTTTAATGTCTCCATATATGGTAATAACTACTCTGTCTCTGCCCCAGTCTAACTATAATACATCCCCAAACCCACTTCCCTACTTCATATTTCCTTTAGGTTGGCTCAAAGACATTCCACACCCAACATTTTCCAAATAATTAACCAACTGTACCCCACCCTGCCCCAGCCATATGCTCTAATATTATTTATTCCCTGACCAATGAGGTTGTCAGAGAAACCAGAAAGTCATTCTAAGTGCTTTTTTGGAGTGTTCTTAAAATCTTAAACTTTCTTCAAATCTGCTCTCCTCCCTGCCACAGCCACAGTCAATCTCAGACCTTAGCTTCTCTATCCAGGACCACTGTCACAGCTTCCTCAATAATCTACCTCAAGGCATGTAAACTTCAATTCATTCCAAGTGGACCACAGAAAAAAATTCTAACATGCAAATCTAATCATTTAACATTCCTGTGTAAAATCCATCCATTACTTTACATTACCCTAAATAATCTGGTCACTACCTCTTCAATTTCATGCTATAGTTGTATATATGACTGCTTTCATAGCATTGTAGAGTAGTACCCAGTTTCCATTTAGAAATCCATGGGCTTCCAGGGAAGCTGACTCCACCCTTGCCCCATATCTGGTATGTGGAGTGGAATATGTGACTTAATAAAGAAACACTATTTCAAGAATGTGCACATAACCTTTGGTAGTTCAAATCAAAATGGATCTAGGATCAGGGCTAGAATCTCCTGTACAAAGATTCTGGGTAGGTGGTAGATGGATAAGAGGCCTGGAATGCTAGAGGTCAGTTTAGCACCATGATGGGTCAATTTTGCCCCACTAAGGGCAAATCTAGCCTCTGCAGGGCAAACATGTCTCCTAGGATAATAACATGAACATTATGTGAAATTATTCCTAAAGACTATATTACTTTGGAAATTTTCAGTTCGTGAGTAAATAAACTCCTTTCATTATTTAATGTATTTAAATTGAGATTTATATAAGTAGATACTCTGTTCATGGATTGAAAGACCCAATATTATTAAGATATCAATTCTTCCCAAATAGGTCTGTAGATTCAGCCAGCCCTAATCAAAATCCCATCAAGGTATTTTGTGGATATTGACAAACTAACTCTAAAGTTTGTATGAAAGGCAAAAAACTTACTATAAATTATAGTAATTAAGACAGTGTGGTATTACTAAAAAGAATAGACATATAAACATTTAGATTAATACAACAAAAAAAGAGAGCCCAGAAATAGATCCACATAAGTACAGGCAATTGATCTTTGACACGGAACAAAGGCAATTCAGTGGAGAAAAGAGAGTCTTTTCAACAAACTGTGCTGGAACAATTGGACTTCCATATGCAAAACAAAACAAAACAAAACAAAAAAACAGGAAAATGTAGACACAGACCTTGCACTTGTAAAGAGAGACTTCTGGGGAAGATGGTGGAGTAGAAGGATCAGAGGCTCTCTATGTCCCATGGATACACCTAGATAACACTGACATCAGTGAAACTAACCCAGAAAATGACCCAAACACTGGCAAAACAGACTGTCCACAGTTAATCATATAGAGAAGGCCACATCAAAAATGGTAGGAAGAGCAGAGATACAGTCAGGAACCAAACTAACCTGTGAGACTAAACACAAATGGGAGGAACACCAGGAGCATGGAGAAAGAAGAAGAATAGACCCCACACCAGGTACTCCAGACATGGGGGACCTGCACCAGAAAGATGAATTTCCATAACATTTGGCTTTGAAAACCAAAAGGGCTTAACTTCATGAGTGTTTACAGTCAGTGGGGCTTAACACTGAGAACTTTAAAAATCAGCAGGTTCCACTCTGGGAGAGCTGGAGGGTGATGAGAAACAGTCCCCACCCTTAAAGAGACAGGATAATGAGCAACCCAATGGATATACAGCATAGAAACAGCATTTTGAAAACACCTGAAGTATAAGGAAAGGAGATTTATTTACTAATCTCAGAATGTACACTAGAGGGGCAGGGATTTTTAGGAGAATTCTCTAAGAACAAAAGTGCTGGCAAGTGCCATTTCTCTCCCTGATACTCTAGTGCAGATACCCAGACACCTGCAGGAACCAACACAGACACTCATCACCTAGCTTACTAACACCTCGTGCCCTGCCTCCATATTCTCTTGGGGATCTACCCCATCCAACCTGCTCAGAAGGAGTCCCACCAAGGTGGCTCCAGGTCACTTTCCACAAACATATGGGTGCAAACCTTACTAAGAGTACACACCCTGCACTCGAGTTCTCCTGCCAGTCTGTCCCATCCAACCCCCTCTCCCTGGTAGGAATCCATCCAAAGCAGTGCTATAAGCTTCTCATTGATATAGAGAGTTAGACAAAATGAGGAGACAGAAGAATATGTCCCAAATGAAAGAATAGGACAAAATCACAGCAAAAGAGCTATACAAAATGGGGATAAGCAATATGCCTATTCTATGATAGAGAATTCAAAGCAATGGTCATAAAGATATGTACTGGACTTGAGAAAAGAGTGGAGGATCTCAATGAGACCATCAACAAAGAGATAGAAAATATAAAAAAGAACTAATCAGAGATGAAGAACTCAGTAACAAAGAAAAATACACTGGAGGGAATAAATAGTAGACTAGAGGAAGCAGATGAACAGATCAGTGAGCTGGAAGACAGAGTAATGGAAACCAATCTTACAGAACAAGAAAAAGAAAAAGAAAGAATAATAAAGAAATGAGAATAGGTTAAGGAAATTCAGTTATATCATTAAGCATAATAACATTTGCAGTACAGGGATCCCAGAAAGAGAAGAGAGAGAAAAGGAAGCAGAACATTTATTTGAAGAAGTAATATTTGAAAACTTTCCTAATCTGGAGGAGGACACAAAAATCCAGATCCAGGAGGCTCAGACAGCCCTCCAAAAAAATCAACCCATGTCACATCAAGGCATATAATAATAAAAAATGGAAAAAAGTTGTGATAAAGAGAGAATTTTAAAGCAGCAAGAGAAAAGAAGCTATTTACATACAAGGAAAACTGAATAAAGCTATGAGCTGATTTTTCAGTAGAAACTTTGCAGGCCAGAAGAAAGTGGCATGATATATTCAAAGTGCTGAAAGGAAAAAATCTGCAACCAAGAATATTCTATCTAGCAAGGCTATCATTCAGAATAGAAGGAGGGATAAAGAGTTTCCCAGAAAAATCAAAAGTTAAAGGAATTCATCACATGAAACCAGCCTTACAAGAAATGTTAAAGGGAATTCTTTGAGTAGAAAGAAAATGCAATAACAAGGAGTAACAAAATTAGGAAAGGAAAAATTTCATAGGTATATACAAACATAACAAAAGTAATAGATTAATCACTTATAAAATCTGTATGGAGTTTAAAACACAAAAGCAATAAAATTGATCATATCAATAAAAATCAGTCAAGGGACCCACAAAATAAAAGGATGCAAAGTATGACACCATATACATAAAATGTGTGTTGTGGGGAGTAAGAGTTTAGCATTTTTAGAATCATTTCAAACTTAAGCGACCATCAATTTAATATAGACTGCTGTATGTATAGCCTGTATGTATGTATGATATTATATATAAACCTGATAGTAATCATAAATCAAAAACTTGTAATAGACATATAAAAAATAAAGAGAAAGGGATCCAAACATATCACTAACAAGAGCCACCAAACCACAAGGGAAGAGGACAAGAGAAGGAACATAGAAGAACTACAAAAACAATCATAAAACAAGTAAGAAAATGGCAGTAAGTACATACCTATCAATAATTGCTTTGAATGTAAATTGATTAAACTCTCAATCAAAAGAAATAGAGTGACTGAATGAATAAGAAAAATTTCCATCTATATGCTGCCTACAAGACATTCATTTCAGACCCAATGACACATGCAGATTGAAAGGGAAGAGATGGAAAAGCATTTATTTTACAAAGGGAAGTGAAAAGAAAGCCAAGGTACCAAAACTTACATTGGAAAAAATAGACTTTAAAACAAAGACTATAACAAGAGACAAAGAACGACAATGATATTATGTATTGTTACATAATAATAAAGGGAACAATTCAACAAGAAGATATAACAATGTAAATATTTATGCAACTATTGATGAACATAAAGGAAATAATTAATAGTAATAAAAAGTAGTAGAGAACTTTAACACCCCATGTACATCAGTGGATAGATCATCCAGACAGAAAATCAAAAGTTAACAATGGCTTTCAATGACACATTGGACCAGATGCATCTAACAGATCTTTTCTGAATATTCCATCCCGTATCAGCAGAATACACATTCTTTTCAAGTGTACATGGAACATTCTCCAGAATAGGTCACATTTTTGGTTACAAAACAAGCCTCAAGAAATTAAAAAAAGATTGAAATCATATCATTCATCTTTTCTGAACACACAGTGTTCAACTAGTTGACAGCCAAAAGAAAAAATCTGGAAAGAACACAAATACATGGAGGTTAAATAGCATGCTACTAAACAATGAATAGGTCAACCAAGAAATCAAAGAGTAAACCAAAATATATGTGGAGACAAATAAAAATGAAAACACAAGATTCCAAAATCTCTGGAATGCAGCAAAAGCTGTTCTATGATGGAAGATTATAGCAATTCAGGCCTATAGCAAGAAGCAAAGAAAATATCAAATAAACAACCTAACCTTACACCTAAAGGAGCTAGAGAAAGAAAAACAAAGCCCACAACCAGTAGAAGAAAGGAAAAAATAAAGATTAGAGAAGAAATAAATGAAATAGAGATTAAAAAAATAAAGCAGATCAATGAAACCAGGAATGGGTTCTTCAAAACATCAACAAAATTAATCAACCATTAGCTAGACTCATTAAAGAGAGAGAGAGAGAGAAGACTCAAATAAATAAAATCAAAAATGAAAGAGGAGAGGAGCTTGGGAAGATGGAAGAGTAAGAGGATCCTGAGTTTACCTATCGCATGTTTATAACTAGATATCATCCACACCCAAGTCAATAAGACTGAGAGCGATTCAAAGACTGGTACAACAAACTCCACAACTAAATATAGAGATGAAGCTGCATCTGAAATGTTAGGGAAGTTCAAAAAGGTGGAGGGAGGCTGCCACAGGAGCGAGGGATGTGTGTGGGAGGGGAGAGAAGAGAAATAGACCCTTGCACCAAGGAGCTCATACAGGAAGACTAATCTCCATAATGTTTGGTTTTAAAAACCAGAGGGGTTGAATTCCATGAGGTTTTAAAACCAGTGGGCCAAGAACTTTAAAAGTTACCTAACTCAGCACTGTGTGAGCCAGGAGAGTAAAGGATAGCCAGGTCCCTTCCCTTAAAAAGACAGCAGCGTGCACCAAGAGCCAACATAAAAATGGCAGTTTACACAATTCTGGGGGCAAACAGGAGGCAGACCTGTCAGATTGATTTTGGAGTGCTTTGGGGGACTTCTTTGAAAATCAGGAGCTAGTAGGCACCATTTACCTCTCCTGCCCCCCAGCATAAACACAGAGCCACCTGAGGGAGGCTCACAGACACTTGTAGCCTCTGCTTAAAGAAAATTTGTTAAAGCTACCTGCACACCCCACCCAGCCATTGGGTATAGAGCTACCACCACACACAACACCCAGCTGCTGTACCATGCCCAGCTGTGGGCCCTCATCCACCATAGTGTGCTGAGCCCAGCTGTGCCCAGGCATGATCGTGCACTGTATCTGGCCATAAGCCCCTAGTCACTCACACATGCAGCCCCAGCCACTACAGCACTTCAGGAGATCTGACCTAGGATTAGTGACCCAATGCAAATTTTGCTAATATCACTGCCCCACTTCCAAATTCTCTGGTGAGCAGGCCCCCTCAGAGCTGGGCTACCTGGGTCCCACTAACACCACAGAGAATAAGTACAGCTCACAGCAGGCAGAGCCAGTGCAGATGGCTGCAGTGAAAGGAAATGATGCAGACACCAGAGCAGAGCTTAAGAAACACACATAGGATATTCTCCTGAAGAGCCAGGTTCTAGTGAGCAGGGGACACTGCACTGCAGGGCAGTCCCCAGGACCTCCTCTTCATAAAGTCACTACTTTCAAAAGCAGAAGACATAGCTGACTACTTAACACACAGAAACAGACACAGAGAGGCAGACAAAATGAAGAGACAGAGAGATTTATCCCAAATAAAAGAACATGGCAAGGCCAGAGAGCTCAGCAAACAGACAGAAGTAAAATGCCTGAGAGAGAATTTGAAGCAATGATCATAGGGATACTCACTGGTGTTGAGAAAAGAGTGGAAGACATGAGTGAGACCCTCAACATAGAGATAAGGAATAATATTGCCAAGATAAAGGGCTCAACAAACAAAATGAGAAATATGCTTGATGGAATGAAAACAGATGGAAGAAGCAGAGGAACAAATTAGTGACCTAGAAGACAGAGTAATGGAAAGTAATCAAGCTGAACAAAAGAGAGAAAAAAGAATTACACTAAATGAGAATAGACTTAGGGAACTCAGTGACTATATCAAACATAACATTCATAGTATAGGACTTGCAGAAGAAGAAGAGAGAAAAGGGGGCAGAAAATTTATTTGAAGAAATAATGACTAAAAAATTTTCTAATCTAGGGAAGGAAACAGATATCCAGATCCAGGAGACACAGAGAATTCCCAATCAAAATCAACAAGAGCAGATCCCCACCAAGACATATTGTAATTAAACTTGCAAAATAATAGTGATAAACACAAAATCTTAAAATCACCAAGACAAAAGAAACCCTTAACTTACAAGGGAAAATGCATAAGGCTAGCAGGAGATTTTTCAACAGAAACTTGGCAGACCAGAAGAGAGAGGCATGATATATTCAACGTGCTGAATGGGAAAAATTTGCAGCCAAGAACACTCTATCCAGCAAGGCTATCACTCAGAATAGAAGGAGAGATTAAGAGTTTCCCAGCCCGACAAAAACTAAACATGACCACTAAACAAGCCTTGCAAGAAATATTAAAGGGGACTCTTTCGAGTGGAAAAGAGAGACCAAAGGTGAAAGTATAAAGGTAGGAAACACAAAAACAGAAAAAAATTAATATTCCTATAAACATCAGTCAAGGAATATATCCATATACCTAAACATGGAGAAAAGAGGAGAAAAGAATGGATTCAACCTTAAAAGACCATCAACTTAATATAGACTGCTATACGCAGAAGAGGTTATATACAAACCTAATGGTAACTATATATCAAGAAGCACTAATTAACATGCAAAGAAAAAAGCTAAAGTAATCCAAATATATCACTAAAGAAAATCAGCAAAACATGAAAAAGAGAAGACAAGAAAGAATCAGAAAAACTTCAGAAACAACAAAACAAGTAATAAAATGGCAATAAATACATATACATAATTAATCAATAATTAATTTGAGTGTAAATGGACCAAACACACAACTCAAAAGACATACATAGGGTGACAAAATGTATTAAAAAAACAAGATCCATCTATATGCTGCCTACAAAGGACTCATTTTAGATCTGAAGACACAGTGAGGTGACGGAGAAACATCTATCATGCATATAGATGTCAAAAGAAAGTCAGAGTAGCAATATTTATTTTGGACAAAATAGACTTTAAAACAAACACTGCAATACTTATTTGAGACAAAATAGACTTTAAAACAAACACTGTAACAAGAGACAAAAAAGGACCTTATATAATAATAAAGGGGACAATCCAACAGGAAGATGTAACAATTGTAAATATTTATGCCCCCAACATGGAAGCACCCAAATACATGACACAATTAATAACCAACATAAAGGAACTAATAGATAGTAATACAATAATAGCAGGGGACTTTAACACCCCACATACATTGATGGACAGATCATCCAAACAGAAACTCAACAAGAAAACAGTGGCTTTGAATGACACACAGGAACGGATTGATTTAACAGACATATTCAGAACATTCCATCCTAAAACATAAGAATACTCATTCTTTTCAAGTGTACATGGAGCACGAATAGATCACATACTAGCCCACATAACCAGACTAGATCACGTACTAGCCCACACAACCAGCCTCAACAAATTCAAAAATGTTGAAGTCATACCATGCATCTTTTCTGACCATGATGCAATGAGACTGAAAGTCAACCACAAGACAAAATCTGGAAAGACCACAAATACATGGAGGTTAAACAACATGCTACTAAACAATGAATGTATCAACCAGGAAATAAAAGAAGAAATAAAAAAATTACATGAAAACAAATAAAAATAAAAACACATAGTCTAAAACCTTTGGGATGTGACAAAGTGATTCTAAGAGGGAAATTTATAGCAGTATAAGCCTACCACAAGAAGAAAGAAAAGTCTCAAATGAACAACCTAATTATTCAGTTAAAGGAATTAGAAAAAGAGCAAAAACAAAACCTAAAACCAGCACAGGGAAGGAAGGAATAAACATTAGAGCAAAAATAAATGATATCGAAACTAAAAACAACAACAACAATACAAGAAATCAATGAAACCAGAAGCTGGTTCTCCTCTAAAAATCAACAAAATTGATAACCCCCTAGCCAAACTTATAAAGAAAAAAAGGGAAATGACTCAAAAAAATAAAATCACAAATGAGACAGGAGATAGAACAACCAACACGACATAAATACAAACAATTTTAAGAGAATGTTATGAAAAACTATATGCCAACAAATTGGACACCTAGAAGAAATGGATAAATTCCTAGAAGCATATAAACTACCAAAACTACAACAGGAAGAACTAGAAAATTTGAACAGACTGTAAAGAAATTGAATCAATAATAATAATAATAATAATAATAATAATAATAATAAATCCCAACAAACAGAAGTCCAGGATGAGAGGACTTCATAGGCGAATTCTACCAAACATTTAAAGAAGAGTGAATACCTATTCTTCTGAAACTATTCCCCCCAAAAAAATTATAAAAGGGAGGGAGTAAAACTTCCAAAATTCTTCTATAATGCCAGCATTATCTTGATATCAAAACCAGATAAAGACAACACTGAAAGAACTACAGGCCAATATCTCTAATGACCATAGATGTAAAACTCCTCAATAAAAATAGTAGGAAAGTGAATTCAATAATACAGTTAAAAAATCATTTACCATGATCAAGAGGGATTTATTCCTGGGTTGAAAGGGTGGTTCAATATTTGCAAATTAACCACATTCAGAAATGTGATACATCATAGCAATAAAAGAAAGGATAAGAACTATATGATCATTTCAATACATTCAGAAAAAAACATTTGACAAAGTACATCTATTCATGACAAGAACCCTCAACAAAGTATGTTTAGAAGGAACATACCTCAATATAATAAAGGCCATATATGAAAAACACACAGCTAATGTCATCCTCAGTAGTGAAAAACTGAGAGCTTTCCCCCCTAAGTTCAGGAACAAGACAAAGATGTCCATTCTCACCACTTTTATTCAACATAGTACTGGAAGTTCTAACTCCAGCAATCAGACAACAAAAATAAATAAAAGAAGAGGAGAGGGAAAAAAAGAAATAAAAGGAATCCTAATTGGTAAGGAAGAAGTCAAATTTTACTATTTGCAGACCACATGAAAAAGACAAATACCGTATGATTTCACTCATGTGGAATTTAAGAAACAAAACTAACAAAGAAAAAAGAAGCAAACAAAAATCCTAGACTCTTAAATATAGAGAACAAACTGGTAGTTGCCAGAGGGGAGGTGGGGGGGGATGAATGAAATAGGTGGGGGGGATTAAAAGTACACTTACCATGATGAGCACTGAGTAATACATGCGCTTCTGACCTACTAGTTATAAATCAGAAGTTTCTACAATCCCCTCATCAGATCAATCATTTGCTAGAACAGCTCGGAGAACTTAGGGAAACATGTTCTTACATTACAGGTTCATTATATAATAAAGGATACAGATAAACAGCCAGATGAAGAGATACATATAACAAGGTCCAAAAGGGTCCTGGATGCAGGAGCTTCTGCCCCCACAGAGTCGAGGTGCACCATCCTCCTGCCATGTGGATGTATTCACCAACCTGGAAGCTCTCTGAACCCCATGCTTTTGGGATTCTTATGGAGACTCCATCACATGGGCATGATCCATTATTAACTCCAATTCCAGCCCCTTTCCCCTCTCTAGAGATGGGAGGTGGGACTGAAAGTTTCAAAGTTCTAATTATGGCTTGGTCTTTCTGATGATCAGCTCCCATCCAGGAGCCCAACAATAGTTCTCTCATTAGAACAAAACACGTTTTCAAAAAAACAAAAAACAAAACAAAACACGTTTTTATCACCCATGAAATTCCAAGGGATTTGGGAGCTCTGTGTCAGATGTTCCTATCACTTAGGAAATTACGACCATCTTAGGAGCTCTGTGCCAGGGCCTAGGGACAGAAATCAGTATTTTTTCTATTACTTTATAATTATAGAACTAAATATTAAACACAAAACTGCAAAACTTCTATAAGAAAACAGGAGAAAATTTATATGGCCTTGGGTTTGGCTATGAGTTTTTAGGTATAATTCCAAAGGTACATTTCATGAAAGATAAAAATGATAAATTAGAATTTATTAAAATTAAAAAAGTTTTTGTGAAAGACTGTTAAGATAATCAAAGGTTGTGCCACAGGCAGTGAGAAAATATTTGCAAAAACACATATCTGATAAAGAACTTTCATGGGGTGCCTGGCTGGCTCAGTCAGTAGAGCATGCAACTCTTAATCTCAGGGTTGTGAGTTCAAGCCCCACATTGGGGATGGAGCCTACTTTGGGGGGGAAAAAAAGGAATTGATAAAGGACTTTCATTTAAAAAATACAAAGAACACTTCAAAGTCAACAGTAAGAAAACAGTCCAATTTAAAAATGGGCAAAAGATCTGAACAGTTACCTCACTAAGGAAGATGGCAAGTAAGCATATGAAAATATGGTTGACATCATTTGTCATATGATTCAATTATGGAAGCGGCTCACATAAGACAACAATATCAGAAGACAAACTAGTTCTTGGTGGGGAGAGGTATCATGTATATGTTTTCAGAGTACTTGATGACTGGGAAGAGTTTAAAGTGTTAAATAGGCAATTGCAAATTAAAACAATAGTGGGAATTGCAAATTAAAACAATAGTGGGATACCACTACACATCTGTTAGAATGGCTAACCAAAATACTGGCAAAAACAAATGCTAGCAAGCATGTGAAGCAGTAGGGACTCTCATTCATTGCTGGTGGAAATGCAAAGGGTGTACCCCTTTGGAAGACAGTTAAGTGGTTTCTTACAAAGCCAAACGTAGTCTTACCATATGACCTAGAAATCTTATTTACACAATTTATTTGAAAATATATATTCACACAAAATCCTTCCCAAAAAATGTCTGTGCCAACTTTATTCATAGTCACCTAAAACTGGAAGCAACCAAAATGTCCTTCAATAGCTGAGTGGGTGAACTGACTGTGGTACACCCATACGATGGGATATAATTTGGTGATGAAAAGAAGCCATGAAAAGACATGGAGGAATCTTAAATGCATATTACTAGGTGAAAGAAGCCAGAATGAAAAAGCTACATATTACTTAGCCCAAGTATACAACATTCTAGAAAATACAAAACTATGTGGATAGCAAAATCAGTGGTTGCGAGGGGTTCTGGGAGAAGGGAGTAGGTGAATAAATGCAGCAAAGGGGAGTTTTAGGGTGTAATAGGTTTTATTTTAATATAAGTCAAAATCCATAACCCTATCTTGTACTTTACACTCTAGCAACAACAAACTAATGTTTTTCTATGAGCACTTTATGCTGTTATTTATTCACAATTCATGTATTCATTCATTTACTTGAGAAATTGTTATTAAGCACTATACAGTATGTCAGGCACTGTTCTAGGTCAAACTATTCTGTATGCATTTGGACATACTTCATTCCTTGTTGGAATTTCTTTATTAGTTATCTTGCATTTGCCTATTTAACATTCTAAACTCTTCCCAGTCATCAAGTACTCTGAAAACACATACATGATACCTCTCCCCACCAAGAATTAGTTTATCTTCTGATATTGTTGTCTTATGTGAGCTGCTTCTATAATTGAATATTTCACCATATGGTACACTTATTTAGTTACATATCTTCTATAAGCTCTTAGAGTTGGGGGAGCATTGTTATTAAAATGACCTTGTAAATTACAACATCAGAGAAGCCCTTGTGAAATACACAAGATTCAGAGATATACTTTTAACATCTGTTTTGTGTGCCTATGAAACATATAAAATAAATACATAAAATGCAGGGTTTTAGTAAGGTTCAAAGATCTTTACATGTAAAGAAGAAACATTGAACTATCTTAAAAACCAAAACCATGCAAAACCCAATCAAGTGATCAACTTGCAAGGACTATAAAGTTCTGTAAAAGACTCAAGAGTTATGTGATGGGTATAACTGGAATCCAGGGACATGCCCTACCTCTTGAAATTATGGAGTCATTGACATGTCAACTACAAATGGGTTTGAGGATTGTGGACAAAAATGTAGCATTCCAACTAAAATCTTCTATTAACAGAGATGGTGAATGTCTTTCTTTCCTTATTTTTTTTCCTTTTAATGAATTAATATTTTTAAGAGCCATTTTTAAGAACCATTTAGGTTCACAGCAAAATTGAGTAGAAAGTACAGAGTGTTCCCATATACTCTCTGTCCTCCCATACACATAATCTTCCCTACTATGGACATCCTGCTCCCCAGTGTTACATTTGTTACAACTGAAAAAACTGTGTTTTGGCATGTTTAACTGTTTTCTTTAATGGATAGCATCTTTTCAGTTTCAGGAAAATTCTGAATGTTTACAAAAGTAAAATCCATAATATTAATATTATTCTGTTAAGGGATATGCAGGAATTTCTAATTTACTTTTAATGTGTAAAATAATTTGTCCTATCAGAACTTCAGCTTTATAATTCTAACATGTGAGATTGAGTAATTGATTTAGACTTATGGTTTTAGTTAAAATCTTCCTGAGTTGGAACCTTTTTGTGACCTTAACCTTCACTGTTTTTATAAATTCAATTTATACATTTATGAGAATTATCTAGTAGTTTAGGTTTTATTTATTAGGTCAAAATACTTATAAGGGAAATGGGATGTATTAAATAGGGTGAGACTTAGAATTGGCCCCCTTAGAAATGACAATTAATTATTGCTGAAAATAGAAAAAGAATATGGGAATATGGACTTAAAAACTTTGTGAAGAACTAGGGTTTTGAATCTGTGACTTTAATAAATTGAATATTTATTTTTTAAAAACCTCAGTAAAGGGGTGCCTGAGTGGCTCAGTCAGTTAAGTCCGATTCTTGATTTAGGCTCAGGTCATGATCTCAGGGTCATGAGATCAAGCCCAGCATCAGGCTCTATGCTGAGCATGGAGCCTGCTTAAGATTTTCTCCCTCTCCCTCTACACCCTCCCTGCTCATGCTCTCTCTCTCTCTCTCTCTCCCTCTCTTAAAAAAAAATCCTAAAAAAAAACAAACAAACTTTAATAGGAGGAGTTAAGATGGTGGAGTAGTAGGGGGACCATTTGCTTGCCTCACCCTTAACACAGCAAAATAAATATCAAATATTCTGAACACCCAAGAAATCGATCTGAGGTCTGAGAGAACAACCTGCACATCTAGAGCAGAAAAATGGCCACATCATAGAAGGTAGGAGTTGCAGAGGGTTGATTTGGGGGAAAAAAGAATTGCAGATGCTGTGGAGGGGAGGGAGAGAGGGGAGAGAGGTGTGAGAGAGAAAGAGAGAGAAAGAAAGACTGAGAGCAGCATGCAGGGGATTGATTGCACAAGAAAAACTCTTCCCCAAAACCATTGTCTGGGAAAAGGAGAGGAGCTGACTACCACCAAGTTCTTATAAGCAGTGGAGCTCAAAGTCTGCAGTTTTAGAAGTCTGTGCCATTGCCAGGGTCATGCCTGGTGGGCTTAGTGGTGCTCTTGTGGGGAAGGAGGGCGGAAGCACGGTCTGAGTGGACAGCACGGTCTGAGGATCCCTGGGTTGCTTGGGGAGAAACAGTTCCCCTTCTTGAAGTGCATTTGGGAGAGGTGACACTGCCTCTACGGGGGAAAAAAGAGCTGGCAGGCTACCCGGGCTGCCTTTTTCATTAGCATAGGAAGAGAGACACCTGCTGAGAGCAGCAAACTTTGGTGCTGGCTTTTTGCTGTGCTTTACCATAAACTCTGAATGGCTGAGCAGCTGTGCAACTACTTTTCTGGGACAAACCAGCACCAGCCACAGTGCGGGGACAACCTCACCCAGAGGATCAGTGTGGGTCTTCACCAGGTGCGGTCCCTAAAATTTAGAGTTTTGAAACCCAGCCCCTTAAAACACAGGAGTACTGTGTTGCCTGCCAGGCACACAGCTTGGACGCAGACAGAGTAAAGATAGGGATCTGACAGAAATCAAACATAAGAGGGGAGATTGTTCACTCTTCTGTGAGGGTTTCCTGAAGAGTGGTGGGCGTGAACTCCCTGCTCTGGGGAGGAGAGAGCAGGGTGATGCCATTTTTCCCCTGCCCATCAGCACTGACCAACTACAGTGAGCAACACAGCGCCCCCAGTGGAGGCTGGGGCTGCTTACACCAAACCCAGCCACCCCTGCACCCTGTATGTGCATCTTTACTAAGGCAAATCAGCCTGAGAACTTGCAAAGCAGGTCTCTACCCAGAAGACCAGCACAAACCCCTCACATGCACCAAGTCTACTGATCATAGAGTACAGCAAAGCTTCAGACTAGGGGAAATAGGACCTAGCTTCTTTTAACAAGCAGATCAAAACACACCTAGTTAAAACTTACCACACAGTATACAAGGTCCAAACACTCCCCTCTGCAAGCAAGTAGAAACTCAGCAGAGGACCTACCTGAGGGAAGGAGCAGCCAAAACACAACCGCACAGTGAACACTCTGAAACACTTCCTGAAGCACTAGGCCCAAGACAGTATAGGAACTTTTCTCAATATAGCCATTACAGTCAGGAGCAGGAATATAACAGGCTCTCCTAACACACACACACACACACACACACACACACACACACACACACACACCAGTGACCTAGAAAAAAATGACAAGGTGAAGGAATTCACCCCAAAAGAAAGAACAGGAAGAAGTCACGGCCAGGGATTTAATCAGGACAGATATAAGTAAATACCTGAACCAGGATTTTAAAAACAAGCCTAAGGATACTAGCTGGGCTTGAGAAAAGCATAGAAGACACTAGAGAATCCCTTACTGCAGAGATAAAAGAACTAAAAACAAGTCAGGCTGAAATAAAAATATGTCAAAACCGAGATGCAAAACTAACTGGATGCAATGAGGATGGATGAAGAACAGGACAAATCAGTGATATATGAGATAAAATTAGGGAAAATAATAAAGCTGAAGAGAAGAAGAAAAGAAAAGTATTGGATTGCATATGTACACTTGGGGAACTCAGTGATTCCTTAATGCATAACAACACAGGTATCATAGGAATCCCAGTAAAAGAAGTGAGGGAAAGGGGGGCAGAAGGTTTATTTGAGCAAATTATAGCTGAAAACTTCCCTGATCTGGGGAAGGAAACAGATATGGAAATCCAAGAGGCACAGAGAACTGCCATCAAATTCAACAAAAGCTGCCCAACACCAAGACATAGCATAACAAAATACACAAAATTCACAAAATACACAGACAAGGAAAGAATCCTGAAAGCAACAAGGGGAAAAAAAATTCCTTACCCTACAACAGAAGACAAATCAGGTTCACAGATCTGACCACAGAACTTAGCAGGCCAGCAGAGAGTGGCAGGATATATTCAACATGCTGAATGGGAAAAATATGCAGCCAAGAATACTTTATCCAGCAAGGCTGTCATTCAGAATAGAAAGAGAGACAAAGCGTTTCTCAAACAAAACTAAAGGAGTTTGTGACCACTAAACCAACCCTGCAAGAAATATTAAAGGGGACTTGATGAGTGGGAAAGAAAGACCAAAAGTAACAAAGACTAGAAAGGAACAGAAAACATCACCGGAAACACCATCTTTACAGGTAACACAATGACACTAAATTCATATCTATCAATAATCGCTCTGAATATAAATGGACTAAATGCTCCAATCAAAAGAAAAAAAGATATCAGAATGGATAAATAAACAAGACCCATCGATATGCTGCTTACAAGACACATTTCAGACCTAAAGACACCTGCAGATTGAAAGTGAAGGGATGTAGAACTATCCATCATGCTAAAGAAAGCTGGAGTAGTCACACTCATATCAGACAAACTAGATTTTAAACCAAAGACTATAGCAAGAGATGAAGAAGGGCATTATATCATAGTTAAGGGGTCTGTTCATCAAGAAGATCTAACAATTTTAAATATTTATGCCCTAACTTAGGAGCACCCAAATATATAAATCAATTAATAATAAACATAAAGAAACTCATTGATAACAATACAATAATAGTAGGGTACTTTAACACCCTCCCCTTCAGCAATGACAGATCATCTAAGCAGATCAACAAGGAAACAATGGCTTCTAACAATGCACTGGACCAGATGGATTTAACAGATGAAAACAGAACATTTCGTCCTAAAGCAGCCAAATACACATTCTTTTCGCATGCACGTGGAACATTCTCCAGAATAAATCACATCCGGGGTCAAAAATTAACCCTCAACAAGTACAAAAAGATGGAGATCATACCGTGCATATTTTCAGACCACAACACTGTGAAACTTGAAGTTAACCACATGAAAAAAATTTGGAAAGACCACAAATACATGGAGGCTAAAGAACATCTTACTAAGGAATGAAGCGGTTAACCAGGAAATTAAGGGGAAAAAATTACATCCAAAATTACATCCAAAACCTTAGGAAGCAGCAAAGGAGGAGGTCCTAAGAGGGAAGTATATTGCAATACTGGCTTACCTCAAGAAGCATGAAAAGTCTCACTTTACACTTTACACCTTACACTTAAAGGAGTTAGAAAATGAACAGCAAATAAAGCCTAAATCCAGCAGAAGGGAAATAATAAAGATTAGAGCAGGAATAAATGATATAGAAATTTAAAAAACCAGTAGAACAGATTAATGAAATTAAGTGCTGGTTCCTTGAAAGAATTAATAAGATTGATAAACCCCTAGCCAGACTTATCAAAAAGAAAAGGGAAAGGACATAAATAAATAAAATCACAAATGAAAGAGGAGAGGTCACAACCAACACCACAGAAATACAAACAATTATAAGAGAATATTATAAAAAATAATATGCCAACAAACTGGGCAATCTGGAAATAATGGACAAATTCCTAGAAACCTACAAACTACCAAAACTGAAACAGGAAGAAATAGAAGATTTGAACAGACCCATAACGAGCAAAGAAATTGAATCAGTAATCAAAAATCTCCCCAAAAAACAAAAGTCTAGGGCCAGATGGCAATTCTACAGACATATAAAGAAGAGTTAGTACCTATTATTCTCAAACTCTTCCAAAAAATAGAAATGGAAGGAAAACTTCCAAACTCCTGCTATGAAGCTAGCATTACCTTGATTCTAAAATCAGACAAAGCCCCCACTAAAAAGGAGAATTACAGGCTAATATCCCTAATGAACATGGATGCAAAAATTCTCAGTAAAATACTAGCAAACTGAATCCAACAATACATTAAAAGAATTATTCACCATGATCAAGTAGGATTTATTCTTGAGATGCAAGTGTGGTTCAATATTAGCAAATCAATGTGATATACCACATTGATAAAAGAAAGGATAAGAACCATATGATCCTGTCAATAGATGCAGAAACAAGAATCTGACAAAATACAGTGTCCTTCCTTAATAAAAACCCTCAACAAAGTAGGGATAGATGGAACATACCTCAACATCATAAAGGCCATATATGAAAGATGCACAGCTAATATCATCCTCAATGAGGGGAAATTGAGAGCTTTTCCTCTGTAGTTAGGAACAAGACAGTAATATACACTCTCACTATTGTTATTTAACATAGTATTGGAAGTCTTAGCATCAGCAATCAGACAACAAAAAGAATTAAAAGCATCCAAATTGGCAAAGAAGAAGTCAAACTTTCACTCTTCGCAGATGACATGATACTCGATGTAGAAAGCCCAAAAGACCCCACAAAAAAATTGCTAGAACTAATACATGAATTCAGGTAAGTTGTAGGATATAAAATCAACATACAGAAATCTGTTGCATTAAGCAGGAGAAAAAGAAATCAAGGAATTGATCCTATTTACAGTTGCACCAAAAACAATAAGATATCTAGGAATAAACCTAACCAAAGAAGTAAAAGATCTTTACTTTGAAAATATAGAGCACTTGTGAAAGAAATTGAAGGGGACACAAAGAAATGGAAAAACATTCCATTCTCATGGACGAAAGAACAAACCTTGTTAAAATGTCAATAATACCCAAAGCAACCTACACATTTAATGCAATCCTTATCAGAGTAACACCAGCATTTTTCACAGAACTAGAACAAACAATCCTATAATTTGTATGGAATCACAAAAGACCCCAAATAGCCAAAGCAATCCTGGAAAAGAAAAGCAGGGCAGGAGACATCATGATTCTGCACTTGAAGCTATATTACAAACTGTAATCATCAAGACAGTATGGTACAGGCATAATAACAGACACAGAGATCAATGGAACAGGATAGAAAACCCAGAAATGAACCCACAATATGGCCAGCTAATCTTTGACAAAGCAAGAAAGAATATCCAGTGGGAAAAAGTCTCTTCAACAAATGGTGTTGGGAAAACTGGACAGCAACATGCAGAATGAAACTGAAGCGTTTTCTTACACCATACACAAAAACAAATTCAAAATCAATGAAAGACCTAAATGTGAGACAGGAAACCATCAAAATCCTGGGGAAGAACACAGGCAGCAACCTCTTTGACCTCAGCCACAGCAACTTGTTGCTAGACAAGTCTCCAAAGGCAAGCGAAACAAAAGCAAAAATGAACTATTGGGACTTCATCAAGATAAAAAGCTTCTGCACAGCAAAGGAAACAACAAAATTAAAAGGCAGCCTATGGAATGGGAGAAGATATTTGCAAATGACATACCTGAGAAAGGGTTAGTATATAAAATTTATAAAGAACTTATCAAACTCAACACCCCCCAAAAAACAAAAAATCAAGTCAAGCAATGGGCAGAAGACATGAATAGACATTTTTCTAATGAAGACATCTAGATAGCTAACAGACACATGAAAAGATGCTCACATCACTCAGCATCAGGGAAATACAAATCAAAACCATGATGAGATACCACTTCACACCTGTCAGAATGGCTAAAATTAACAACAGAGGAAACATCAAATGTTGGCAAGGATGCAGAGAAAGGGGACTCCTCTTACACTGTTGGTGTTCATGCAAATTGGTGCAGCCACTCTGGAAAACAGTACGGAGGTTTTCAGAAAGTTAAAAATAGAACTATTCCTATGATCCAGCAATTGCACCACTAGGTATTTTTGCCCAAAGGATATAAAAATACAGATCTGAAGGGGTACATGTACCCTGATATTTATATTAGCATTATCCACAATAGCCAAACTATGGAAAGAGCCCATGTGTCCATCGACTGATGAATGGATAAAGAAGTTGTGGTATATATAGAATGGAACATTACTCAGCCATCAGAAAGAAGGAAATCTTGCCATTTGCAGTGACGTGGATGGAACTAGAGCGTAACTAAGTAAGTCAGCCAGAGAAAGACAAAGACAAATACCATATGACTTCACCCATATAAGGAATTTAAGAAACAAAGCAGATGAACATATGGGAAGGCAAAAAAGAGAGAGGGGGGAGCAGACCATAAGAGACTCTTAAGGATAGAGAACAAACTGAGGGTTGATGGAGAGATGTTGTTTGGGGATGGGCTAAATGGGTGAGAGGTATAAAGGAGGGCACTTGTTATGACAAGCACTGGGTGTTATATGTAAGCGATGAATCACTAAATTCTACTCCTGAAACCAATATTACACTATATGTTAACTACAATATAAATAAAAATTTGAAAGGAAAAAACAAATTTAAAAAGCCCTATTTATCTCATTAGGAGATGTATTTCAAAAATATTTTTTATGTTTTGTAGTTGTTTTCAAAATTATAAAAACATATTTTTATCAATTATGGACTAAAATAATTAGAACTAAATTGAGGAAAATATTTTATTGTATTCATATTTTTCTTGCAGATAAGTATGGTAGGTTGAATAATAGAATATAATCTAAAATTCAGTTAAGGAAATTAAAAGGATATAAATGTTCAAGGAATAAAAGTACAGTGTAAGGGCACCTGGGTGGCTTAGTCAGTTGAGCATTCAACTCTTGATCTCAGCTGGCCTTGATCTCAGGGTTGCGAGTTCAAGCCCCACATTGGACTCCATGCTGGGCATGGAGCCTACTTAAAAACAAATTTTAAAAAATGTAAAAACACCCCAAAGATACAAATGTAGTGATCCTAAGGGGCACATGCACCCCAATGTTTATAGCAGCAATGTCCACAATAGTCAAACTATGGAAAGAGCCTAGATGTCCATCAACAGATGAATGGATAAAGAAGATGTGGTATATATATACAATGGAATATTATGCAGCCATCAAAAAATGAAATCTTGCCATTTGCAACGACGTGGATGGAACTAGAGGGTATTATGCTAAGCGAAATGAGTCAGAGAAAGACAATTATCATGTGATCTCACTGATATGTGGAATTTGAGAAACAAGGCAGAGGATCATGGGGGAAAGGAGGGAAATGTGAAATAAGATGAAACCAGAGAGGGAGACAAACCTAAGAGTCTCTTAATCTCAGGAAACAAACTAAGGGTTGCTGGAGTGGAGGGGGGTGGGAGGGATGAGGTGGCTGGTGATGGACATTGGGAAGGGTGTCTACTATGGTAAGCACTGTGAATTGTGTAAGACTGATGAATCACAGACCTGTACCCCTGAAACAAATAATACATTATATGTTAATTAAAAATTTTTTTAAATGTAAAAATATAAATAAAAAATAAAAAATGAAATAAATACATAAAAAATACACTATAAAATTTCTAGCTGTTGAAAAAAGAACTTGTTCATTTTTTTCAATGTGTGATGGTGGGTACTAAATTGCTAGAGTATTTTGATTCCATTGAATGTATTTAAAATACATACATTTTTTAATAGGCTGGGAATTATATCCTCTGCAACTATTTATACTGGTAAAGAAAACTTTTAGATGTCAAATTTAAAATGTTGAATGGTACAATTTTTTTAAAACATTTTTAGGGTACTGAGCAAAATAATTTGAACACCACAAGCTAGAACATGGGTTTTCCAACTTAAGCAGGCATCAGAATCACCTGCAAGTCTTGTTAAAATACATGTCACTGGTCTCCATCCCCAAAGTTTCTCATTCACTTGGTCTAGAGTAGAGCTCAAGAATTTCTATTTTTCATACATTCTCAGGTGATGTGAATTTGCTGATCCACACCTTGAGAACTGCTGCTCTAGAATTATTAGCCTACTTTCAGTTGACTGAACTGGAAACATGGTGCCCTCTTGATTCTCCTTCTCTCACATCCTTCACACATAATCATCCACCATGCCTTGTCCATTTACTCTATGTGCCAAATAAGAAGTGCTATGTGCCAAATAAGAAGTGAGCCCAACCACTTCTCTCCATTCTTCACCATTACCCAGTGCAGGCCCTCCTTCCTTCACCTGGATCACTGTCACAGCCACTGAGACTTCCTCCAACCATCTCTCCATGGTGCTGTCAGAAAGACCTTTCCAAAGCCCAGCTGTGATTATGTCACCTGCTCAGAACTTGACCCTCCATTACCCTCAAGATGCAAGACCAAACTTCTTGTGTCTCTTGGGCTCTGCTCATCTTTAAACCTTCTATCCCATTTCCCCCATCTCAATAGCCCCACTCTACTGTAAATTTCAAATATACTGAAGTATTTATCGTTCCTTTAATGTGCTCTCTCTTTCTCATCTCTGGCAATTCAGTTTAAACTGTCTGCTTCCCCCAACTCTTCTTTACTGTGCTAAGTCATACTCATCTCCAGATTGCAAGATAGAAATCACTTCATCTGAGAGCTTGTTTTGGATTCTTTACAAGCAGTTCAAATCCCTCCAAATGTGGCCTCCTAACCCCTAACCCTCATAACCCCTTCAGTGACATGACTTACCACCTTTTATGGTACTTACCTATTTTACTCCCACTAGATTTCAGTTTTCTGGGGGCAAGAATTTGTCTTGTTTATCACTGTATCCCTAGGACCCCTTGGAGGGCCTGCTGTATACTCAATATGCAACAAATATTTACTGAATGAATTCATGTACCTCAATTTGCATTGCACCAATGCTGAAGTGACAAGCACAGATAATATACTCTATAGTCTCTGCCTCTAGCAATCCCACCTAAGAATGCAGCAGTAAGACAAACACGTGGAGAAAGAAAAGACTGCATGTGTAACTGTCAGAATAAGTGACATGGCAGAGGGGGGATTGTGCTCGATGGAATGTTTGGAGGAGACCAAATGAAGACTTTGAACCTCCACTTTTTTTTCACTACTTTTACAGTTCAGAACAAAGGGCATTTTTGAGCCTTTGGGCAAAGCGGTGAACTATTTATTTAGCATCAATCTTTTCCTAGACTGGGAGCTGTCATTCTGAAGAGAGGTTTGGCAGCCTGCCCTATGGCCTTAGTTTGCAATGAGTCCAAAGCTTGTAATTTGTTGTTGTTGTTGTTGTTGTTTATTAACATATAATGTATTATTTGTATCAGGGGTACAGGTCTGTGATTCATCAGTCTTACACAATTCACAGCGCTCACCATAGCACATACCCTCCCCAATGTCCATCACCCAGCCACCCCATCTCCCCCAACCCCCCTCCACTCCAGCAACCAGTTTGTTTCCTGAGATTAAGAGTCTCTTATGGTTTGTCTCCCTCTCTGGTTTCATCTTGTTTCATTTTTCCCTCCTTTCCCCCATGATCCTCTGCCTTGTTTCTCAAATTCCACATATCGGTGAGATCACATGATAATTGTCTTTCTCTGACTCATTTCGCTTAGCATAATACCCTCCAGTTCCAACCACATTGTTGCAAATGGCAAGATTTCATTTTTTTTATGGTGAATAACATTCCATTGTGTATATACACCACATCTTCTTTATCCATTCATCTGTTGATGGACATCTAGGCTCTTTCCATAGTTTGGCTATTATGGACACTGCTGCTATAAACATTGGGGTGCATGTGCCCCTTCGGATCCCTACATTTGTATCTTTGGGGTAAATACCCAGTAGTGCAATTGCTGGGTTGTAGGGTAGTTCTATTTTCAACTTTTTGAAGAGCCTCCATACTGTTTCCCAGAGTGGCTGCACCACAAAGCTTGTAATTTTTGTTATTATTTTTGTATTAGTTTATAAATGATCACAGGGGATTAACACATACAGAATTTCAGTGTTTTTAAAATTGCCTGAAGTTTTATTGAACCAAATAGATGACAAATGTTTCTTCCTAAAGCTTGTTTGGTAATTGCTCTAGCTGAAAAGGATATAATAACAGCAGTTGCTTTCAAAGAGATTTAATTTACATACAAATTCATTCAGTTCAAGACTTATATACTATATAGAATAAAACTACTTGAGGGAGGGTGCCTGGGTGGCTCAGTCGTTAAGCGTCTGCCTTCAGCTTAGGTCATGACTCCAGAGTCCTGGGACCGAGCCCCGCATCGGGCTCCCTGCTCAGCAGGAAGCCTGCTTCTCCCTCTCCCTGTCACTCCCCCTGCTTGTGTTCTCGCTCTCTTTTAAATAAATAAATAAAATCCTAAAAAAAAAAAAAAAAACTACTTGAGGGAAAAAACTACTTGAGGATTCTAATAAGGTGTTCTTATGTCTATAATAAAGTCAGTTTTTTTTTAAGATTTTATTTGTCAGAGAGAGAAAGAGCAGAGTGAGAGAGAGAGAGAGAGAGAGCGCGCGCATGCACAAGCAGGGGGAGCGGCAAGCAGAGGGAGAAGCAGACTCCGCTGAGCAGGCAGCCCGATACGGGACTCGATCCCAGGACTCTGGGATCATGACCTGAGCCAAAGGCAGATGTTTAATCAACTGAGCCACCCAGGTGTCCCTATAATAAAGTCAGTTTTAAAGAGCCTTTTAGAAGGTCAACCTGGTATTTTTATTAAAAAGTTCAAAATTCCTAATAGTAGTTGTTATTAAAATACTATGGCAGAGATGTAAGTTTCTCAGGTGTGTGAGAAACTATTTTGAGCGACGCCTGGGTGGCTCAGTCAGCTAAGCACCTGCCTTCAGCTCAGGTCATGATCCCAGGGTCCTGGGATCGAATCCTGTATCAGGCTCCTTGCTCAGCAGGGAGCCTGCTTCTCCCTCTGTCTTCGCCTGCTACTTCCTCTGCTTGTGCTCTTTCTCTCTATCTCTGACAACTAAATAAATAAAGTCTTAAAAAAAGACACTATTTTGATTCTGCCATCATTGTTCCATCTGATCATTAGGCAGTATTACTCCTGCCCATGTGTTTACATAATTTACTCAAAAATAAATATTATGCAGTTTTATTTAACATACACTACCGCACTTTCCCTGATTATTTCTGTAAAGAAACTATCCAGTACAAATTAAGGCTCCATATAAAATCTTTCAGGGAAGAAAAGTGAATTGCTCTAAGTGAGCCAGGAACAGCTAAGAGTGTGACATGCAGACACAAAAGCAGGGATGCTTGCAGACTACGAAGCTTTCCTGGGGGAAATGATCTGAGGGAGCATAGTGAGGAGGTTTATGAATGTTCGTGGGAGGCAGCTCTGAGAATAAAGGTCAACAAAAAACAAGGGATGGAGTTTGGGAGTGGGTGATGGAGACAAAGCATGCAGTCAGAAGATGGGCTTGGACAGAGTGGCAAGCAAGCTGCACGTAGGAGGCTGCAGGGTCAAAAATGCACACAGATGCCAAATGGATCAGATCTGTATGAAGCAGGGGGATGCTGTGAAAGGGGCTCAGATAAGAAAAAAGTAGCAAAGAAGGGCAGAATTGTTGGAGCAGGTGATCTGTGACTAAAGAGGTAGGGGAGTGGTGAACAGTGGGGATGAGGTAGGGGAACATGTCATACAAGGATGCATAAAAATGAAGTGTGCGTGTGGATTTTGTAAGATCAGTGTTGTATATTCTTTAGAGAAAGAAGCTAGGAGTGTTTGAGAAGAGCAATCAACTAACTTATAATGCTGAAGAAAAATTACAAAAGTTTGCAAATGAGAAACATAAGGATTCGTTTTTAATGCCATTGATAGGCTGGAGGATGTTGAGGGAGTTACTAAAGATCAGTTACTAAAATGCCCATATCCAAAAGTAAAACTTTCTATATTGATGAATAGGGAAAATATGGTATTACATACCACATAATAATTTTAAAGTGTACATAATTTATTAATTGAGCTGGAACTTTTAAAGTTAGAATTATTTTGTATACCAGTGCAGTACACATCTAGATTTATAAAATGCAGCATTGGAATATTAAATATACTTTAGCAACAAAGTAAAAGAGAGCCCATTATAGTTAATGGAATACATCTTCCCAATAAAGAATAGTGTAAATGGGCACTCTTCATAGCCTCAACTCAAGGCTCACATACAGATATGAGTGGACAAGCAAAGAAGATAAGTATTACCTTCCACCAATTTATTTGCTTATGAGGCTTAAAATATTGAATGTGTATTCTTTATGTGTGCTTTATAAGGTAGTTTCAGAGCTTAAGGAATTGTAAAGAAAATATTGACTTAAATGGAAATAGTCTCTCCCGGAAAATATATGTTATAATTTATAAAAGGAGTATCTAGTTGATTTTTTTGTTTTATTTTGCTTTGTTTTGCTTTGTTTTGTTTTACAATGCTGCAAAAGCTTGTATTCAGCAGACAGTGTTTAACTGTCATTTTTAGGCTTCATAGTATGCTGATAATTTTGGCAAAATTCATAGGGATTGTCTGAATGTGACAAATTCTAAAATTACAGAGTATTATGAATTCTTAAGGCACTTTTTTTTTTTGTGTGTGTGTCTTCTCACACTTTTTTTTTTTTTTTTTTTATGTTCAATTAGCCGACATATAATACATCATTAGTTTTTGATGTAGTGTTCAACAATTCATTAATTGCATATAACACCCAATGCCCATCGCCACATGTGCCCTCCTTAATAGCCATCACCTAGTTACCCCATTGCCCCACCCACCTCCTTTCTGTAACCCTCAATTTGGTTCCCAGAGACCAGAGTCTCTCGTGGTTTATCTCCCTCTCTGATTTCTTCCCATTCAGTTTTCACTCCCTTCCCCTGTGATCCTCTGCTCTATTCCTTATGTTACACATATGAGTGAAACTACAAGATAATTATCTTTCTCTGCTTGACTTATTTCACCTAGCATAATCCCCTTCAGTTCCATCCATGCTCATGCAAATGATGGGTATTCAACCTTTCTGATGGCTGAGTAATATTCCATTGTATATATGGACCCCATCTTCTTTATCCATTCATCTGTTGAAGGGCATCTCAGCTCCTTCCACAGTTTGGCTATTGTGGACTTTGCTGCTATGAACATTGGGGTGCATGTGCCCCTTCTTTCACTACATTTGTATCTTTGGGGTAAATACAGAGTAGTGCAATTGCTGGGTCATAGGGTAGCTCTATTTTTAACGTCTGGAGGAACCTCCATACTGTTTTCCAAAGTGGCTGTACCAACTTGCATTCCCACCAGCAGTGTAAGATGGTTCCCCTTTCTCCATATCCTTTCCAAAATTTGTTGTTTCCTGCCTTGTTAATTTTTGCCTTTCTAACTGGTGTAAGGTGGTATCTTAATGTGATTTTGATTTGAATTTCCCTGATGGCTAATGATGTTGAACATTTTTTCATGTATCTGTTAGCCATTCGTATGTCTTCTTTGGAGAAGTGTCTGTTCATGTCTTCTGCCCATTTTTTGACTTATTTGTTTTTTTGGTGTTGAGTTTGAGAAGTTCTTTATAGAACTTGGATACCAGCCCTTTATCTGTAATGTCATTTGCAAATATCTTCTCCCATTCCATGGGTCGCCTCTTTGTTTTGTTGACTATTTCCTTTGCTGTGAAGAAGCTTTTTATCTTGATGAAGTCCCAATAGTTCATTTTTGCTTTTGTTTCCCTTCTCTTTATAGACGTGTCTTGAAAGAAGTTGCTGTGGCCGATGTTGAAGAGGTTACTGTCTATGTTCTCCTCTAGGATTTTGATGGATTCCTGTCTCACTTTGACGTCTTTCATCCATTTTGCATTTATCTTTGTGTATGGTGTAAGAGAGTGGTCCAGTTTCATTCTTCTGCATGTGGCTGTCCAATTTTTCCCGCACCATTTACTGAAGAGACTGTCTTTTTTTCCACTGGATATTCTTTCCTGATTTGTCGAAGATTAGTTGACAATAGAGTTGAGGTCAATTTCTGGGTTCTCTATTCTGTTCCATTGATCTATGTGTCTGTTTTTGTGCCAGTACCATGCTGTCTTGGTGATCAGTTTTGTAATATAGCTTGAAATCAGGCAACGTGATGCCCCCAGCTTCGTTTTTCTTTTTCAACATTTCCTTGGCGAGCCAGGGTCTTTTCTGGTTCAATACAAATTTTAGGATTGTTTGTTCCAGCTGTGAAAAATGTCGATCGTATTTTGATCGGGCTGGCATTGAAAGTATAGATTGCTCTGGGCAGTATAGACATTTTAACAATGTTTATTCTTTCAATCCATGAGCATGGAATGTTTTTCCATCTTTTTGTTTCTTCTTCAATTTCTCTCATATGTGTTCTGTAGTTTCTAGAGTATAGATCCTTCACCTCTTTGGTTAGGTTTATTCCTAGGTATCTTACAGTTTTTTGTGCTATTGTAAATGGAATCAAGTCCCTAATTTCTCTCTCTACAGTTACATTGTTAGTGTATAGAAATGCAGCTGATTTCTGTGCATTGATTTTGTATCCTGCCACATTACTGAATTGCTGTATGAGTTCTAGCAATTTTGGGGCAGGGAGTCTTTTGGGTTTTCCACATAAAGTATCATGTCATCTGTGAAGAGAGAGAGTTTGACTTCTTCTTTGCCAATTTGAATAGATTTTATTTCTTTTTGTTGTCTGATTGCTGAGGCTAGGACTTCCAGTACTATGTTGAACAAGAGTGGCGAGAGTGGTCATCCTTGTCATGTTCCTGATCTTAAGGGAAAAGCTAAGAGCTTTTGAGAATTGAGCCGTTGAGAATAATATTTACTGTGGGCTTTTCATAGATGGTTTTTATGAAATTGAGGAATGTTCCCTCTATCCCTACACTCTGAAGAGTTTTAATCAGGAAAGGATGCTGTATTTTCTCAAATGCTTTTTCTGCATCAATTGAGAGGATCATATAGTTTTTGTCTTTTCTTTTATGAATGTGTTCTATCATATTGATTGATTTGCAAATGTTGAACCATGCTTGCATCCCAGGAATAAATCCCACCTGGTCATGATGGATAATCCTTTTAATGTACTGTTGGATCCTATTGGCTAGGATCTTGAGAATTTTGGCATCCATATCCATCAGGGATATTTGTCTGTAATTCTCCCTTTTGATGGGGTCTCTGCCTGGTTTTGGGATTAAGTTTTGGGATTAAGGTAATGCTGGCCTCATAGAACGAGTTTGGAAGTTTTCCTTCTGTTTCTATTTTTTGGAACAGCTTCAGTAGAATAGGTATTGTTTCTACTTTAAATGTTTGGTAGAATTCCCCTGGGAAGCCATCAGGCCCTGGACTCTTGTTTTTTGGGAGGCTTTTGATTACTGTTTCAATTTTGTTACTAGTTATTGGTCTATTCAGATTGTCAATCTCTTCCTTTTTCAGTCTTAGTAGTTTATACGTTTCCAGGAAAGCATCTATTTCTTCTAGTTGCTTAATTTATTGGCATATAGTTGCTGATAATAATTTCTAATAATTGTTTCTATTTCCTTGGTGTTAGTCGTGATCTTTCCCCTTTCATTCATAATTTTATTAATTTGGGTAATTTCTCTTTTCTTTTGGATAAGTCTGGCCAGAGGTTTATCGATCTTATTGATTCTTTCAAAGAACCAGCTTCTAGTTTCGTTGATCTGCTCTACTGTATTTCTGGTTTTTTTTTTTTTTTAAGATTTTATTTATTTATTTGACAGAGAGAGACAGCGAGAGAGGGAGCACAAGCAGGGGCAGTGGGAGAGGGAGAAGCAGACTCCTAGCTGAACAGGGAGCCTGATGTGGGGCTTGATCCCAGGACCCTGGGATCACGACCTGAGCTGAAGGCAGACGCTTAATGACTAAGCCACCCAGGCTCCCCATGTATTTCTGGTTTCTAATTCATTGATCTCTGCTCTAATCTTAATTATTTCTCTTCTCCTGCTTGGTTTAGGTTTATTTGTTGTTCTTTCTCGAGTTCCTTTAGGTGTAATGTTAGCTTGTGTATTCGGGATTTTTCTACATTTTTGAGTGAGGCTTGGATGGCTACGTATTTCTTCATTAGGACCGCCTTTGCAGTATCCCATAGGTTTGGACTGATGTGTTTTCATTCTCATTGGTTTCCATAAATTGTTTAACTTCCTCTTTAATTTCCCAGTCAACCCAAACATTGTTTAGTAGGATAGTCTTTAGCTTCCACGTGTTTGAATTCCTTCCAAACTTTTTCTTGTGATTGACTTCCAGTTTCAAAGCATTGTGGTCTGATAACATGCAGGGAATAATCTCAATCTTTTGGTATGGTTGAGATCTGATTTGTGACCCAGTATGTGGTCTATTCTGGAGAAAATTCCATGTGCATGCGAGAAGAATGAGTACTCTGTTGTTTTAGGGTGGAATGTTCTGTATATATTTATGAAGTCCATCTGGTCCAGTGTGTCAGTCAAAGCTCTTGTTTCTTTGTTGATCTTCTTCTTAGACGATCTGCCTATTGCTGAGAGTGGGGTGTTGAGGTCTCCTACTATTAAAGTATTATTATCAATATGATTCTTCATTTTGGTTACCAGTTGGTTTATGTAGTTGGCTGCTCCCATATTGGGGGCATAGATATTTACAATTGTTAGATCTTCTTGTTGGATAGACCTTTTAAGAATGATATAGTTTAGGGGGCAGAGCAAGATGGCGGAGGAGTAGGAGACCTGGATTTCATCTGGTCTCAGGAATTCAGCTGGATAGGGATCAAACCATTCTGAACACCTACAAACTCAACAGGAGATCGAAGAAAAGAATAGCAACAACTCTCTGAACAGAAAAGCGACCACTTTCTGGAAGGTAGGACGTGTGGAGAAGTGAATCTGAGGCAATATTCGGGAGGATAGACGGCGGGGGAGGGGGCATCCGTTGGCCGCTTCTGGCAAGTGATAGAGCAGCAGAGCACAAAATCGGAACATATAGAAGTCTGCTCCGCTGAGGGACATCACTCCAGTGGCTCAGCAGGGGTGGAACCCTTGCTGGGACAGTGTGGTCTCAGGACCTTCGGGGTCACAGAAAGACTGGGGGTGCCTGAGTGTGGCAGAGCTCCCAGGTATGGGAGCAGGGAAGCCGGCTGCAGAGATGGAGCTGAGGAGTGGGCTCTCAGCTCGGGGTTGCCATAAACCATGATCCGTGGCACAGTAGGCCACTGCTCCTCCAGCAGGGACCCAACAAGTGGCAGATCTGGGGAGACTCCCCTTCCTCCCCCGGGAGGAGCAGCGTGGGAGCGCACTGCAGGGATCTGCTGGGTTTGGAGACTCCACACGGGGTCGGGTGCCAGAGATAGAAATGCTCGGTCACAGGCCGGGTGAGCATGGAGTGCGGCCAGAGACCAGGGAGACAGGAGTGACTGACTGCTTTTCTCTGGGGGCTCACTGAGGAGTGGGCCCCGAGTTCTCGGCTCCTCCGGGGCAGAGATTGGGAGGCCGCCATTTTCACTCTCCTCCTCGAAAGCTATACGGAAAGCTTGCAGGGAACAAAAATTCCCGAGAGCAAACCCGAGCAGATTACTTAGCCCGGACCAGCAAGGGCGGGGCAATTCCGCCTCTGGCAAAGACATTTGGGAACCATGACAACAGGCCCCTCCCCCAGAAGATCAGCGAGAACAGCCGGCCAAGACCAAGTTTACCGATCAATGAGAATGGCAGAACTCCAGCGCTAGGGGAATAATGCACATAGAATTCACAGCTTTTTTACCATGATTCTTTAGTCTTTCAAAGTTAATTTTTTTTTAACTTTTTTTTTTGAATTTTTCTTTTTCCCTTTTTCAACCAACATCTTATCAATCCCTTTTTTAAAAAACATTCTTATTTTTCATTTTTAGAGTCATATTCTATCCCTTCATAGTAGTTACCCTTATTTCTGGCATATATATATAAGTTGTTCTCTCTTTAAAATTTTGAGATAGTTTCTTCTAACAGATCAAAATATACCCTAAATCTCTAGTGTATGGTTTTGTTCTACTCTCCTGCCTGATCACATTCTCTCCCTTTTTTTTTCCTTTTTTTTAAATCCTCTTCTTTCTTTTTTCAAACAACTTCTTATCAAATCCTTTTATAAAATTTTTTATAATTTTCATCTTTACAGTCATATTCCATCCCTTCATCATATTAACCCTTATTTTTATACATATATAAGTTTTCTTTCTTTAAAATTTTGGGAGGCACTTTCTTCTAACAGACCAAAATACACCCAAAATCTAGTGTGTGGCACTGATCCGTGCATCAGGCTGATCATATTTGATCATATTCTGGTTTATTTGTTTTGTTCTGTTTTTGTTTGTTTTTATCTTTTTCTTTTTCTTTTTTTTTCTTTTTCTTTTTCTTTCTTTCCCTTTCTTTTCCCCTGGCTTCAGGTCTTTTCTGATTTGTTTAGAGTATATTTTCTGGGGACATTGTTACCCTGTTAGCATTTTGTTCTCTCATTCACCTATTCTCCTCTGGACAAAATGACAAGATGGAAAAAATCACCTCAACAAAAAGAACAAGAGATAGTACCGACTGCCAGGGACCTACTCAATACGGACGTTAGTACGATGTCAGATCTAGAGTTCAGTATCATCACTTTAAAGATACTAGCTGGGCTTGAAAAAAGCATGGAAGTTATTAGAGAAACCCTTTCTGGAGAAATAAAAGAACTAAAATCTAACCAAGTCAAAATCAAAAAGGCTATTAATGAGGTGCAATCAAAAATGGGGGCGCTAACTGCTAAGATAAATGAGGCAGAAGAGAGAATCAGTGATATAGAAGACCAAATGATGGAAAATAAAGAAGCTGAGAAAAAGAGAGATAAACAACTACTGGATCATGAGGGCAGAATTCGAGAGATTAACGATACCATAAGACAAAACAACATTAGAATAATTGGGATCCCAGAAGAAGAAGAAAGAGAGAGAGGGGCAGAAGGTATAATGGAGCAAATTATAGCAGAGAACTTCCCTAATTTGGGGAAGGAAACAGGCATCAAAATCCAGGA
>NW_022589757.1:6721454-6900842 GCF_004348235.1 Phoca vitulina
ACATCGCCAAAGGCAAGGGAAGCAAGGGCAAAAATGAACTATTGGGACTTCATCAAGATAAAAAGCTTTTGCAAAGCAAAGGAAACAGTCAACAAAACCAAAAGACAACCGACAGAATGGGAGAAGATATTTGCAAATGACATATCAGATAAAGGGTTAGTATCCAAAATCTATAAAGAACTTATGAAACTCAACACCCAAAGAACAAAGAATCCAATCAAGAAATGGGCAGAAGACATGAACAGACATTTTTCCAAAGAAGACATCCAAATGGCCAACAGACACATGAAAAAGTGCTCAACATCGCTCGGCATCAGGGAAATCCAAATCAAAACCTCAGTGAGATACCACCTCACACCAGTCAGAATGGCTAAAATTAACAAGTCAGGAAATGACAGATGTTGGCAGGGATGCGGAGAAAGGGGAACCCTCCTACTCTGTTGGTGGGAATGCAAGCTGTTGCAGCCACTCTGGAAAACAGTATGGAGGTTCCTCAAAAAGTTGAAAATAGAGCTACCATACGATCCAGCAATTGCACTACTGGGTATTTACCCCAAAGATACAAATGTAGGGATCTGAAAGGGTACGTGCACCCCGATGTTTATAGAAGCAATGTCCACAGTAGCCAAACTGTGGAAAGAGCCAAGATGTCCATCGACAGATGAATGGATAAAGAAGAGGTGGTATATATACACAATGGAATATTATGCAGCCATCAAAAGGAATGAGATCTTGCCATTTGCAACAACGTGGCTGGAACTGGAGGGTATTATGCTGAGCGAAATGAGTCAAACAGAGAAAGACATGTATCATTTGACCTCACTGATATGAGGAATTCTTAATCTCAGGAAACAAACTGAGGGTTGCTGTAGTTGGGGGGTGGGGTGGGAGGGATGCGGTGACTGGGTGATAGACACTGGGGAGGGTATGTGCTCTGGTAAGCGCTGTGAATTGTGCAAGACTGTTGAATCTCAGATCTGTACCTCTGAAACAAATAATGCAATATATGTTAAGGGAAAAAAAAAAGAAGAAGATAGCAGGAGGGGAAGAATGAAGGGGGGGAAATCGGAGGGGGAGACGAAGCATGAGAGACGATGGACTCTGAAAAACAAACTGAGGGTTCTAGAGGGGAGGGGCATGGGAGGATGGGTTAGCCTGGTGATGGGTATTAAAGAGGGCACGTTCTGCATGGAGCACTGGGTGTTATGCACAAACAATGAATCATGGAACACTACATCCAAAACTAATGATGTAATGTATGGGGATTAACATAACAATAAAAAATATTAAAAAAATAATAATAATATATAAAGGAACTAATTGATGATAATATAAAAATAATAGGGGACTTTAACACCCCACTTACATCAGTGGAGAGATCATCTAAGCAGAAAATCAACAAGGAAACAATGGCTTTGAAAGACACACTGGACCAGATGGAACAGATACTTTCAGAGCAGTTCATTCTAAAGCACAATACACATTCTTTTCAAGTGCACATGGAACAATCTCCAGAAATCATGTACTGACAAACCAGGCCTCAACAAGTACATAAAGATTGAGATCATATGATGCATCTTTTCTGACCACAACACTATGAAACTTGAAGTCAATCACAGGAAAAAATTTGGAAAGACCACAAATACATGGACGTTAAACAACATGCTACTAAACAACCAGGAAATCAAAGAAGATAATAAAAAAGTATATGGAAACAAATGAAACAAAAATACAACAGTCCAAAACCTTTGGGATGTAGCAAAAATGCTCCAAAGACCGAAGTATATAGCAATACAGGCCTACCTCAAGAAGCAAGAAAAATCACAAATAAACAATCTAACCTACACTTAAAGGAGACAGAAAAAGAACAACAAACAAAACCTAAATCCAGGGGCACCTGGGCATCTCAGTCCGTTAAGCATCTGCCTTCAGCTCAGGTCATGATCCCAGGGTCCTGGGATCGAGCCCCACGTAAGGCTTCCCTGCTCAGCGGGGAGTCTGCTTCTCCCTCTCTCTCTACCCTTCCCCCTGCTCATGCTCTCTTATTTGAAAGATATATATATATATATATATCTTTATATATAAATAAATAAATAAATAAATAAATAAATAAAATCTTTTTAAAAAGCCTAAATCCAGGAGAAGAAGGGAAATAATAAAGATTAGAGGAGAAATAAATGATATACAGACTAAAAACAAGCAAACAAACAATAGAACTGGTCAACGAAACCAGGACCTGGTTCTTTGAAAAAAATAAAATAAAATTGATAAAGCCCTAGCCAGACTTATCAAAAAGAAAAGAGAAAGAACCCAAATAAATAAAATCACAAATGAGAGAAGAGAAATAACAATCAACACCACAGAAACACAATTATAAGAGGATATTATGAAAAACTATATGCCAACAAACTGGACGAAGAAATGGATAAATTCCTAGAAACATATAAATTACCAAAACTGAAACAGGAAGAAATAGAAACCTTAAACAGACCAATGACCAGCAAAAAATTGAATCAGTAATCAAAAATCTCCCAACAAAAAAAGTTCAGGGCCAGATGGCTTCACAGGAGAATTCTACCAAACATTTAAAGAAGAGTTAATACCTATTCTTCTCAAACTATTCCAAAAATAGAAAAGTAAGGAAAACTTCCAAATTCATTTTATGAACCCAACATTACCCTGATACCAAAATCAGATAAAGACTCCAGTAAAGAAGGGAATACAGGTCAATATCCCTGATGAATTTGGATGCAAAAATTCTCAATTAAATCCTAGAAAACTGAACTCAGTAATACAATTTAAAAAAATCATTGACCATGATCAACTGGGATTTATTCCTGGGTTGCAAGTCTGGTTCAATATTCACAAACCAATCAATGTAACACACCACATTAATAAAAGAAAGGATAAGAACGATATGATTATTTAAATGCATACAGAAAGAGCATTCAACAAATAAAAACCCTCACCAAAGTAGGCTTAGAGGGAATATACATCAACATAATAAGAGCCATATACAAAAAACCCACAGCTAATTTCATCCTCAGTGGGAATAAACTGAGAGTTTTTCCTCTATGGTCAAGAACAAGACAGGTCACTGTTATTTAACAGAGTACTGGAAGTTCTAGTCACAACAGACAACAACAACAACAACAACAACAAATAAAAGGCATCCAAATCATCAAAGAAGAAGTCAAACTGCCACAACTTGCAGATGACATTTCATATATAGAAAATCTGAAAGACTCCACCAAAATATTCCTAGAACTGATACATGAATTCACTAGTCACAGGATATAAAATCAATGTACAGAAATCTGTTGCACTTCTATACACCAATAATGAAACAGCAGAAAAATAAATTAAGGAATCAAGACCATTTAAAATTTCACCAAAAAACATAAGATACCTAGGAATAAACCTAACAAAAGTGGCGAAAGATCTGTACTCTGAAAACTATAAAACATTGATGAAAGAAATTGAAGATGACACAAAGAAATGGAAAACATTCCATGTTTATGGATCGGAAGAACAAACCTTGTTACGATGTCATACTCCCAAAAGCAAATTACACATTAATGCAATCCCTATCAAAACACCATCAGCATTTTTCTCAGAGCTAGAACAAACAATCCTAAAATTTGTATGGAACCACAGAAGACCCTGAATAGCCAAAGCAATCTTTCAAAAACTTATGATGTACTATACGCTGGCTAACTGAACATAATAAAAAAAAGAAAAGAAAAGCTGGAGGCACCACAATTCCAGGTTTCAAACTATATTACAAAGCTGTAGTGATCAAGACAGTATGGTACTGGCACAAAAACAGACACACAGATCAATGGAACAGAATAGAAAACCCCGAAATGGACCCCAAACTCCATGGTCAACTAATCTTTGACAAAGCAGGAAAGAATGTCCAATGGAAAAAAGACAGTCTCTTCAACAAATGGTGTTGGGAAAATTGGACAGCTACATGCAGAAGAATGAAACTGGACCACTTTCTTACACCATACACAAAAATAGACTCAAAAAGGATGAAAGACCTAAATGTGAGACAGGAATCCATCAAAATCCTAGGGGAGAACACAGGCAGAACCTCTTTGACCTCAACTGCAACTTCTTACTAGACATGTTTCCAGAGGCAAGGAAAACAAAAGCAAAAATGAACTATTGGGACTTCATCAAGATAAAAACTTATACACAGTGAAGGAAACAATCAACCAAACTAAAAGGCAGTCTATGGAATAGGAGAAGATATTTGCAAATGACATATCTGATAAAGGGTTAGTATCCAAAATCTATAAAGAATCTATAAAGAATGATCACATTCAACACCCATAAAACAAATAATCCAGTTACGAAATGGACTGAAGCCATGCGTAGACACTTTTCCAAAGACAACAACCAGATGGCTAACAGACAATACAAAGATGCTCAACATCTCTCAACATCAGGGAAATACAAATCAAAAGTATGATGAGATGCCATCTCACACCTGTCAGAATGGCTAAAATTAACAATTCAGGAAACAAGAGATGTTGGTGAGGATGAGGAGAAAGGGGAACCCTCTTGCACTGCTGGTAGGAATGCAAACTGGTTTAACCATTCTGGAGAACAGTTTGGAGGTTCCTCAAAAAGTTAAAAATAAAACTACCCTATGATTCAGCAATTGCACTACTGGGCATTTTCCCAAAAGATACAAAAATACTAATTCAAAGGGATACATGCACCCCAATGTTTATAGCAGCATTATCAACAATAGCCAAATTATGGAAAGAGGTGAAATGTCCATCAACTGATGAATGAATAAAGAAGTTGTGGGATATATACACATATATAATGTAATATTCCTCAGCCATCAAAAAGAATGAAACCTTGCCATTTGCAAAGGTATGGAGGGAGATAGAAAGTATTATGCTAAGCAAAATACTGTATGACTTCACTCATACGTGGAATTTAAGAAACAAAACAAATGAACATAGAGGGGGAAAAGAGAGAGGAAAACCAAGAAACAGACTCTTACCTATAGAGAACAAACTGATGGTTACCAAAAGGGAGGTTGCTGAGCGGATGGGTTAAATAGGTGTTGGGGATTAAGGACAGCAGTTGTGATGAGCCCTCAGTGTTGTATTTAAGTGCTGAATCACTAAATTCTATACCTGAAACCAATATTATACTCTATGTTAACTAACTGGAATTTAAATAAGAACTTGTGAAGGAAAAAAGCAGAAAATAAGCTGTGGTTATTGATGTTGATTACCAGCATGGAAGTTAGGCTACTGGTACCCACTGAGAAGAGAAGTATGACTGAAAGCCAGTCCACTCACTGAGTGTTTCATAGTACTCCCTAGCCCGTAGTACTGGTCAGTCAGAAACTGTGGCAACCCAGTAAAGATCAGACCACCAAAAAAGGCTTGGATAAGTATGGGAATGAAAATTCAGGTCATACCACAAGGTAAAAACTCTGGGCTCCTGAGGTGATACCAAAGATGATGTATGAATTTAATATATCTATGTGGTTTAAATTCATTTATTTTCTTCCCACTGCTGCACTGTAATCCTGGGGTATGTGCATCATTTTCCTTCAGGGAGCACATCTTGTTCTCATGTTCTTATTGGTAGCTTTTGACTTAGCTAGAGCTGACCCAACCTCGATCCTGACTTACAATTTAAGCTATAAATTTAAGTTTATAAAGTTTAAGTTATAAAGTTAAGTTACAAAGTTAAATTTGTGCTACTTAAGGTTTTCCCTTAATATGAAAGATTATTATATTGAAATGAAGGCCCGAAAATTCCTGCTCTATTTTCTAGAACATTTAGTGTGATGTGACTATGAAAGTCAGTCATTTTCAACCACTTAAGGACTTCTTTTAATGCATGTGTGTGCACACATGAGTGTTTAGTTATGTGACTGCTTCCCACATGATAGTTTTGCCTTTGGTATACATTCATTGAAAAGAATTTATAAGGGCAGAATTCAGTTTTATTATTAAATAAATTTATACTTAATCACAAAATGCATATTCTTTTTTTAAAAAAGATTTATTTATTTATTTATTCGAGAGAGAGAGAGAGCACAAGTGGAGGGAGGGGCAGATGGAGAGAATCTCAAGCAGACACCCTGCTGAGTGCAGAGCCCGATGTGGGGCTCAATCCCAGGACCCATGAGATCATGACCTGAGCTGAAATCAAGAGTTGGACGCCTAACATCCTGAGCCATCCTGGTGCTGCACAAAATGTATATGCTTTTGAAAAATGGAAACAAATGTCAAGTCATGGGGAGATGAGCCCTCAGTTTCCTAGTGCCCACTGGCAGTAATCACTGTTAAAGTTGAAAATGTGAAGTTTAAAGTGCCTTTTTCTGTCTACCCTTCTCTCTAGGTTGTCATATTTTTTAATTTGCATTTTCACATTAAAAAAATAATGAAAGAGTGGCACCTGGGTGTTTCTGTTGGTTAAATGTCTGACTCTTGATCTCAGCCCAGGTCTTGATCTCGGGGTCGTGAGTTCAAGCTGCTCATTGGGATCCAGCGTGGAGCCCACTTAAAACAATAAAATAATAATAATAATAATAATAATAATAATAATAATAATAAAACATACCGTGTCTTTGTTTCCTAAGAAAAAGACGATGAGATGTCTATGCTGGGGATGAGGAAGAGGATCTCAGTGAGGGAAGTCATCATATGATGTTCCAGAAAACTGTGGAACTGGCCTGTAAGTGGCAATTCTTACTGCCTTGTAAGCCAGTTGTCACATTTTTTTTTTCCTAAAATTAGGCCCATCCTAAAGGAGAGACTCTAGGTGGTAAAAACTCATGTTCTCTCTTCAGTTTTCTTTTGTAATTTTGCTGAGGCAATGACATTCATGAGAGGCATATTAAAGGGATTAATATTTAGGTAAAAGAACTATTTCCTTGTAATCAACACTGTTCCATCCCTTTCCAAGCTGGTGCGCTGAGGTTGCAAGCAGCTGGGCAAAGGCCCTGTAGAGAGACTCCTTTGCTTTGACCAGCAGTTTCTATTACCACTGGGAAGTTCTCTCCAACGTTTTTTACACTTTGCTGAATTCCTCCAATCATGTTTTGTTCCTCTTATTTATTAGTGCTCTGGACAACTTCCTAGCTGGTGGGGAGACCACCTCTTAGTCCAGGTTTTTCTGAGGATAAGGGAGTTTTCTGAGGATTGGGATGGTGGTAATGGTTGATGGCTGGGCCAGTTTTTGACAACATGTTTGTTCAGGTTTTAACTTAAACATCACTTTTTTAATTATTGTTATGTTAATCACCATACATTACATCATTAGTTTTTGATGTAGTGTTCCATGATTCATTGTTTGTGCATAACACCCAGTGCTCCATGCAGAGCGTGTCCTCTTTAATACCCATCACCAAGCTAACCCATCCTCCCACGCCCCTCCCCTCTAGAACCCTCAGTTTGTTTTTCAGAGTCCATCGTCTCTCATGGTTATTTATTTATTTGAGAGAGCGAGAGAACACAAGCGGTGGGGGGAGGGGCAGAGGGAAGGGAGAAGCAGACTCCCTCACTGAGCAGAGATCCCTGAGCTCATGACCTGAACTGAAGGCAGATACTTAACTGACTGCGCCATCCAGGCACCCCTAAACATCACTTTCTTCGGAGAGATATTCCCTAACCACCTTAGCTAATTCAGCACCACTCAGTCTCTACTACATTACTCTTATTTTATCTTTGTCATTGCCCTTATCAGTATCTGCCATTAGCTTATCTACGCGTTGGCCTGGCAAGATCCTCAAGAGCAGAGACTTTGTTTACCCCCATTGCCACGAGCAATGCCAGGCCCCAGGAGGGGCTCATGTTTGACTAGCTGACTGCTGTGTGCTAGTGGGGGGTTTTCAAAAGCAAGTAGTTACATGAATTTCATGTTTACATTCTGGTGGTATTGCTTAATACCCATCTCAGTGCGCTTTCGATTTTCAGCACTGAGGACACAAAAGAGCAAATCATATCCTTTAGACACCACCATCACTTTGGGAAAATTCTGGCTAGCAAGGCATTTCACAATTAAGTGGCTAAAATGTCTTTAACTTTTAGGAAATTACAATCTTTCCTGATGAGCAGTCATGCTATTATTAGCTTCAGAAGAAGCATCTGTAAGGCAGACATGACCAACGATGAGTCTAAGAATAGGAAGATTAAATCTAAGTTAAAATTTTACATGAGCAAGGTAAGCCTTTTAGTTCTACCCTAATAATAACTTCGCACAAGTTCCAAAGTTCTGAATTAGAGATGTGGCCTTATGAAAGCTGACAACCTCCATCTCTCAGCAGCCAGGATGGTTGTGCTGGCTCTCACAAAAAAAAAAAAAAAATTAGGAAATGACCCCTTTCACTTATCAAGTTAAACATTTTGTTGAAAAAAAGCACATAAGCTTTTATGCAAGAAACAACAGACCACTAAGACTTTCTCAGTTGACAGGCTGCCCCCGGCCTTGTTCCAAGTCACCCAGGGCAACACCTGAAAGCCCAAGACAAGTGGAGGAAGGAAGCTGCTTGTCCCACTCCAGCTGTAAACCATCAGGAAGAACCACTTTTGCAGCTTTTTAAGCAGTAGGACCCAGCTAGGCGGAAACAGCAAGAGTTGGGAGGCTGGGGTTGCTGTGGTTATGCTATCAGAGACTCAAGTCCATTGTATTACCTGACTCTTATTTCTCTCCAAGGGCTGGTTAAACCTAGAGAAAATACCTGTTGCCTCTCTAATCCCTGCTGCCTATTTCCACATGGAAATCTCACTTCCCTGCTTAATGCCCTCCAGGAATGCCCACTTCCTACATGAGGGTCTCCAAACCACCAAGGTGCAGGCTCCTTATCAATCTGTCCTGATCAGCACCACGCCCTGACCACCCTCCCTGATGCCCAGACTGGCCTGGTTTCCAGGTTCCCTGACTTTGTCCTGTTTGGGACAGGACAGAAAGGCAGAAGAGAAGATGACCTTGTGCTGGTGGCTTCCAGGCTTAGGAGTAGGCTGAGATGGAAAGTAGGGAGGTCAAGGTTAGTGATATTGGAAATGAGCAGCCCAGAGGCTGGGCAAGGCTGCTGAGAAAGGGTGCATTTCATCAATTCTAAGACAAATCCGTTTTTATTATCATACTCCATTATATTTCTGAAATCAGGATGTGTCTCACAATAAACAACGTTGTTGCATTCTGTTATTGTTTAACCGGTAATATATTTAAGTGATGCAACAAAGTTATGGTGAGTAAAGTAAAGTAAGGCTCAGCTTTCCCAGCACCCAGGAGGGTGGATTTAGAAGTTATAGAGGGTGGATTTCCAAGAAGGTTCCTCCAGCTTGGCACCACAGCCCCAGAATTCTGCACAGCCAGTGAGCCATGGTTGTGCTCTCCCTTCCAAGGTCTGGGGTGGGATGGTGTAAGTTCACAATCTGCTCAGGAGCTTTCCTGGTGTAATCGGAAACAGCCCCCATAAGCAGAAGGCAGGGAGAGACTGAAGACAGAGGCAGGCCACTCCATGGTGGCAGGTGGCAATTTTAATATCAGCGAAGGGAACTTACATGGGAGGCTTGTCTTGGGTGGTAGCGAGACAAATGGATCCCCATATCTGTCCTCCAAATCTTAAAAGTTTATAAAGAGGCTCTAACTGGGCTCGGTTAGGTGTATCATGCAGGTGTTTTCAACATCACATCATCATCTCTAGGAACAGAAAAGGCAAATGGAACCCACATTCTAAGAATAGGGGAGAGGGTGAGGAGGCTCCGGGTGTTCAGGTCCAGCTCACCTCTTTTTGATCACATTCCCAACAGGAAGGGAGGCCTTCATTAGGCACCTTCTCTCAGCCCTAGCATTGGAAACTGTCCCTCATATCTGCTATTTCTATATTCTTCAGAGTTCTCTTTCCTTCTTATTAGTCAATCCCTTATGATTCCAACCACTGTAGCTGTTAATACAGTAGTTCTATCATTATCCACCATTAACCACAGGATACATTCCAGGGTCCCAAGTGGATGCTGGAAACAATGGATGGTACCAGACCCTCCTATTCATTGGAATAAAGTTTAACTATAAGTTAGGCACAGTAGGAGATGCATAACAATAACTAATAATACAATAGAACAACTATAACACTATACTGTAAGAAAAGTTACATGAATGTGATCTCTTTCTCAATATTTTATTGTACTGTACTCACCCTTCTGATGATGATGATGATGATGATGTGAGATGACAAAATGCCCATGTGATGAGATGAAGTGAGGCAGATGACTTAGGCATTGTGACATAGTGTTAGACTACTACTGACCTTCTGACAGTATGTCAGGAGGATCATCCACATTTGGACCTCAGCTGACTTCAGGTAACTGAAACTGTGGAATGTGAAATTTTGGCGGAGGCGGCGGGGGGAGGGGCAACTATAATTCTTTATGTGAAACCCTCCTTGGTCCAATTAGTATGTGTCTCCTCTCTCCTGACTGGATCTCTACTGATACAGTACAAATAGCTTCTGTTTTGTGAAAAAAGAAAAGGAGAGGGAAAAGAAAAAGAAGGTAGAAAAACAAATAAGAGACAGTAAACAGCCAGAAGAAAATAAAGGAAGGAAGCACTGTAAATGAAACAAGGGTGGTTGGAGGAGGAAAATACAGGCTCCTATTTTGTTTGTTCGGGTTCTGCTTCCTGCAGCCCCCACTTCCCACTGCCCTGGTGTTCCACGTCCTCATCCCCTCACCCAAAGTAGCCAAGTCATTCTGAAGCCTGGCTAGGGATTCACTGAGGCAGTGTCTCCCCCTACCCCAGCAGCTGTCTTACATTTTACCCAGCCAAGCCTGAGTAGTGGGAGCCTCACCTGCCTCACCTGATTCTGGCCACACAGAACAGCACCATTCCCTAGCTTTTCTGTAGAAGTCTGGCCAGTGTCTCCCCCCCCCCCCCCCCTTTTTTTTTTTTTTTTTTTGACAGTGCTAGATCAATGTAAGTCACAGAGTTCCCCCAGAGAGGACTACAAGGTCTTACACATGCTTGAAAACCATCATTTCTGTGTATGATATAATAAATGATACGGAGAAAGGAAAAAAAATTTTATAATGAGAAGAGCTACACAGACATGAGGCAGGACCAAGAAAGGTTATTGTTGTTGTAATAATTTGTACATAGATAGCCAAAGGCCCCAGCCCAGAAAACTTGCTCCTGGTAATTAAAAGGAAGCCAAGAGCTGGATTCAATACAAACACTTTTGCCTCAACCCATAACATGTGTGTCTGTATGGTCTTACTCAATGTATATCCTGACACGTGTGTTACATATTTACTCGTTTGTGTTGAGGGTGCTGGAGTGGGGAGGACCACAGTGAGAATCAGTAAGTCTGCTGTCTAACTTTAGCACGCCCCTCAACGGCTTGTAAAACTCAGATTGCTGAGTGCTACCCACAGAGTTTCAGATTCAGGAGGTCTGACATGTGGCCTCAAAATTGCATTCTAGAAAGTTCCCAGGTAACACTAACCTCCACTTTGAGAAGCCCAGGCCTACCATAATGATGAGCTCATCAGCAGAAGGCAGGGGTCAAGGCTGTGAAGGGCTTCAGGAACTTGAGCAGACAATTTTTTTAGTATATGTGCTGCCGAAGTGAGCACGAGCCAGACAATTTGAGTGCAGATCCCAGTTCTGCCACTTATTAGCGGAATTGCCTTAGGATAATTGCTAACGTTTCTGTACATTAGTTTCCCCATATGTAAAATGGGGATGCTGATAATAGTACCTAAATCCTGGGATTGATATAAGTATTAAAGAAGTTAAGATATGTAAAGTACTTAGATCATGCTTGGCATGGAGCAAGCACTTTATAATTATTTACTTAAACAAAAATACAGGTAGCTGGATGACCTTGTAAAAGTCATTTAACCGTTCTGCATTTCAGCTTTCTTATTTGTAAAATAATGATAAAACCAACACCTATCTTGTAGGGGCTTCATGAAGATTAAATCAGCTAATATGTTGGTCATTAAATCTTGGCAAATGAGCACATCCATGTTTCAGACCCTCTAAATCCTTTCCCTGCCAGTGAAGGTTTTGGCTCTGTGGAGTAAGGCTGCCCTCTGCTGGACAATTATGCATTTGTAGAAATTAACTACTGATGTTGCTCCCAATGTCCTCACTTTATCAAGCAAAAAAGCTAATAGTCTTTAACAAGTTTATGTTCTCTGAACACATTTCTTTAGCTGGTGCGAGCAAACATGATTGAACTAACTCGCCCTCAGTAAATGGCTTTCCTCATTTGGCAAACAAAGGATCCACTTGTCAACTTACTTTGGTTGCAGCCTTATTTTCCCTTTTATTTTTATGAAGAAAATTGGCTCTGTTGAGATATTCCTGCTTAAATCTTCTAGTTTTCCCGATCCTTGCTTCCTTGTGAATTGAGAATGTTGGGATAACTGCCTCATCCGGTAATGGACATGTAACTATTCTTTCTGCACACTGTAGCGGTAAGCAGCACTTGAAACACTGTGGCAAGATAACCAGGTCACCGTGATTTGTAATGTGCCAAAGCAGCCAGACGATACACAAACGAGCAAGTGCCCCCCTGTGTGCTGATGAAGCTTTATTCATAAAGGTTGGAATTTGAATTTCACAAAATTTTCACATGTTACAAAATATTACTATTCTTTGATTTTTCTCACATATACCAAAACAGGTGCTGGCCTGTTTGGGCCTGAAATCTATCATTTGCAGACGCCTAGTCTATCCATCCAGCAGGGTCCCTCTGTGTCCTGAGGGGACCGGATTGGTGAGTTAAACAGACATGATGGGGATGCTATCCCTGCATTCTTTAGACCCCTGAGGATGGCACTAATCTCTACCATTTCCCTTGAAGCAACATTCACTCTCTGGGCCAGGGGTATACTTTTGAGCCCCCATTTGGCTTTCCTTTCTATGGTGAATTTCACCCCATAGGACAAGGATCCAATATATATTGAGGATTTTTGCATCAATGTTTACAAGGGATATTGGTCTGTAGTTTCTTTTCTCGTAGTATCTCTGTCTGGCTTTGGTATCGGGACTGATGCTAGACTCAGAATGAGTTAGGAAGTGTTTCCTTCTCTTTGATTTTTTGGAAGAATTTAAAAATGAATGGGGTCGGTTCCTCTCTAAATATTTGGTAGAATTCACATTGTGAAGCCATCAGATTCAGAGCTTTTCTTTGTTGGGAGGTTTTTGATTACTTATTCAATCTCCTTACTAGTTATAGGTCTGATCAGATTTTCTTTGTCATTCAGTCTTTATAGGGTTTCTACTTCTACGATTTGTCTATTTTACCTAGGTTATCCAATTTGTTGGCATATGATTGTTTGTAGTACTGTCTTATAACCCCTTTTATTTCTGTATGATTAATAGTAATGTCTCTTTTATTTCTGATTTTAATAATCTGGATCTTCTTTTTTTCTTCATCAACCCAGCTAAAAGTTTGTCAATTTTATTAATTTTTTTTAAAGAACCAACTTTGGGTTTTGTAGGTTTTCTCTAATGTTTATCCATTCTCTATTTCATTTATCTTGGCTCTAATCTTCATTATTTCCTTCTTTCTGCTAGTGTTGGGTTTAAGGTGTTATTTTTCTAGTTTCATAAGTTGTAAATTTAGGCTGTTGATCTGAGATCTTATTTAATGTAAGTATTTAAGGCTCGAAATTTCCCTCTTCACAATGCTTTCACTGCATCACATCAGCATGGCATGTTGTGTTTTCATTTTCATTCATCTCTGAGTATTTTCTGACTTCTCTTGTCATTTGTTTCTTTGGCCCAAAGGTTGTTTAAGAGTGTGTTATTTAATTCCCACAACTTTGGGAATTTTCATTTTCTTTGCTATTGACTTCTAACTTCATCCTATTATAGTCAGAGATTTTTTAATCTGTTGAGACTATTTTTGACCTAAACTTTGGTGTATCCTGGATCATGTCCTATGTTCACTTGAGAAGAATGTGTATTATCTTGTTGTTGGGTAGAGTGTTCTGTATGTGTTTGTTAGATCTAGTTGTTTTATTGTATTGTTCAAGCCTTCTATTCTAGTCCTTATTTATTTATTTAATTTATTTTTAAATGTTTCAACTTTTTATTTAAATTCTAGTTAGTTAACATCTAGTGTAATATTAGTTTCAGGAATAGAATTTAGCGATTCATCACTTACATGTAATACCCAGGGCTCATCATAAGTGTTCTCCTAAATACCCATCCCCATTTAGTCCTTCAGCCCACCTGCCTCCTCTCCAGCAACCCTCAGTTAGTTCTCTACAGTTAAAAGTCTCTGTTATGTTTTGCTTCCCTCTTTTTCTTTCTTCTCCAATGTTCACCCGTTTTGTTTCTTAAATTCCACATATGAGTGAAATCATATGGCATTTGTCTTTCTCTGTCTTATTTTGCTTAGCATAATACCCTTTAGTTCCATCCACATTGTTGCAAATGGCAAGATTTCATTCTTTTTGATGGCTGAGTAATATTACATTGTATATACACATATACTAAACTTCTTTATCCATTCATCAGTTGATGGACATTTCACCTCTTTCCATAGTTTGGCTACTAAACATTGGAGTGCATGTATCCCTTCAAACCTGTATTTTTGTATCCTTTGGGTAAATAGTAGTGCAATTGCTGGGTCATAGGGTAGGTCTATTTTTTAACTTTTTGATGAACTTCCAAACTGTTCAGAGTGGCTGCACCAGTTTGCATTCCACCAATAGTACAGAGGATTCCCCTTTCTCTACATCCTTGCCAACATCTGTTGTTTCTTGTGTTGTTAAGTTTAGCCATTCTGACAGGTGTGAGGTGGTATCTCATTGTAGTTTTGATTTGTATTTCCCTGATGATGAGTGATGCTGAGCATCTTTACATGTGTCTGCTTCTATTTCTTTACCTATCTTCTGCCTGGTTGTTCTTCTGTCCATTATTGAGAGTGGGGTATTGAAGCCTCCAACTATCATTGTAGAATTCCCTGTCCTTTCAGTTCTATCAGTTTTTGTTTCATTTATTTTGATGGTCTGTTATTAGGTGCACAAATGTTTATAATTGTTATATCTTCCTGCTTTGTTGAAAGTTGTATTAATATATAATGTCCTATTTGTCTAATGTAAACTTAAAATTTAATGTCTATTTTGTCTGAGATTAGTATAGCCACTTCAGTTCTCTCCCTTCACTATTGGCGTGGAATATCTTTCTTCCATTCTTTCACTTTCAACCTATTTGTGTCTTGGATCTAAAGTGAGTCTCTTATAGACAGCATATAGTTGATAAGCTGGTGCCTGGAAAGTGATATAACACTGGAGTGCAAAAGTGTCCTGGGCCAGGGACCAGGCAAAAACTCTCAGAGCGGTAGTGGCCGGGAAAGGGCTTTAGAGCAGTGCTAAGAGAGGATCCAGGAGCTGCCAGTTCACGCACGGGTGCATCCGCAAGCCTGGGGCCACCCGCGGTTTTAGAAGCACAAAGGGCAGAGACATGCCAGGCCCTGGGGTCAACCTCTGGAAGAGTCCCCATGGGCAAGCACCACCACAGGAGGCTGCAGATTACAGCAGTGCAGACAGAAATGGAGACTGTGTGTCCTGGAGGACTCAGTGAAGAGCAGACTGAGATTTCTCTGCTCTGGGACATTTTTGTTCTCACCCTCAGAAGAGGCGTGGAAAGCCACCAGAGAACAAAAGCTCAAAAACCCAGTTTCCACTGAGCCGAGCCTCCCGACAGGGGGCAGGGGAACCCTGCCCAAGCAGGGTTGCCTGAGAAAGAGCATGGCAGCCCCCTCCCCAAAAGACAGGCTGGAAGAACAAGAAGTTGACATGCCTAGGGTCCCCATAAAAGGGGTGCATATTGCTTGGGTCATGGTTGATACTTTGGACTCTGTACATTCCCTCAACCACCCCTCAACAGAATGACTAGGAGAAGGAATTCCCAACAAAGAAAAGAACCAGAGACAATGGCCTTTGCCACAGACCTGATAGATATGGATATAAGCAAGATGTCAGAGATAGACTTCAGGATAGCAATTATGAAGTCATTAGCTAGGCTTGAGAAAACCACCATATAATCTCTAAGGGCAGAAATGAGATCTAATCAGGCCAAACTTAAAAATGCCATGAATGAGGGGCGCCTGGGTGGCTCAGTTGGTTAAGCGACTGCCTTCGGCTCAGGTCATGATCCTGGAGTCCCGGGATCGATTCCCGCATCGGGCTCCCTGCTCAGCAGGGAGTCTGCTTCTCCCTCTGACCCTCCCCCCTCTCATGTGCTCTCTCTCTGTGTCAAATAAATAAATAAAATCTTTAAAAAAAAAAAAATGCTATGAATGAGATGCAGTCTAAACTGGATACTCTAACAGCCAGGGTAAATGAGGCAGAAGAATGAATTAGTGATCTAGAAGATAAGCTGATAGAAAGGAAGGAAGCCAAGGAGGTCTGGGATAAACAGCTTGAAGCACATGAGAACAGACTTAGAGAGATCAATGACACCATGAAATGTTCCAGTGTCAGAATTATTGGAACCCCCAAGTGGGTGGAGAGAGAGAGGACTAGAAGGTATATTTGAGCAAATCATAGCTGAGAAATTCCCTAATCTGGGGAAGGAAACAAGCATTCGAGTCCAAGAGGCAGAGAGGACCCCTCCCAAAATCAATAAAAACAGACCAACACCCCAGCATATAATAGTAAAACTTGCAAATCTTAGAGCCAAGGAAGTTATCCTAAGAGCAAGAGATTTCTTACATATGGAGAGAGGAACAGAATAACATCAGACCTGTCCACAAAGACCTGGCAAGCAAGCAAGGCTGTCATTCAGAATGGATGGAGAGACAAGGAGCTTCCAGGACCAGCAGAAACTAAAAGAATAAGTGACCACCAAGCCAGCCCTGCAAGAAATATTAAGGGGGATTCTGTACATGAAAAGTGACCCCCAAGAGTCCCATAGACCAGAAAGAAATAGAGACAATCGATAGAAATAGGGACTTCACAGGCAATACAATGGCACTAAATTCATATCTTTCAATAGTCACTCTCAACATGAATGGCTTAAAGGCTCCCATGAAACAGCATAGGGTTGCAGATTGGTACAAAGACAGGACACATCCATAGTCTGTCTACAAGAGACTCATTATGAACCTGAAGACACCTCCATGTTGAAAGTGAGGGGATGGAGAACAATTTATCATGCCAATGGACCTCAAAAGAAAGCTGGGGTAGCAATTCTCATATCAGACAAATTAGATTTTAAACTGAAGACTATAGGAAGACATGTAGAGGGACACTATATCATACTCAAAGGGTCTATCCAACAAGAAGATCTAAAAATTGTAAATATCTATGCCCCCAACATGGGAGCAGCCAACTACATAAGCCAACTGATAACCAAAATAAAGAATCATATTGATAATAGTACATTAATAGTAGGAGACCTCAACACTCCACTCTCAGCAATAGACAGATCATCTAAGAAGATCAACAAAGAAATAAGAGCTTTGACTGACACACTGGACCAGATGGACTTCATAAATATATACAGAACATTCCACCCTAAAACAACAGAATACTCATTCTTCTCGAGTGCACATGGAACTTTCTCCAGAAAAGACCACATACTGGGTCACATATCAGGTCTCAACCATACCAAAAGATTGAGATTATTCCCTGCATGTTATCAGACCACAATGCTTTGAAACTGGAACTCAGTCACAAGAAAAAATTTGGAAGGAATTCAAACACGTGGAAGCTAAAGAGCATCCTGCTAAAGAATGATTGGGTCAACCGGGAAATTACAGAAGAACTTAAACAATTCATGGAAACTAATGAGAATAAAAACACATTGGTCCAAAACCTATGGGATACTGCAAAGGCAGTCCTAAGAGGGAAATACATAGCCATCCAAGCCTCACTCAAAAAAGTAGAAAAATCCCAAATGCACCTAAAGGAGCTGGAGAAAGAACAGCCAATAAAGCCTAAATCAAGCAGGAGAAGAGAAATAATAAAGATTAGAGCAGAGATCAATGAATTAGAAACCAGAAAAACAGTAGAACAGATCAACGAACCTAGAAGCTTGTTCTTTGAAAGAATTAACAAGATCAATAAACTTCTGGCCAGTCTTATCCAAAAGAAAAGAGGAAGGACCCAAATTAATAAAATCATGAATGAAAGGGGAGAGATCATAACTAACACCAAGGAAATAGAAACAAGTATTAGAAATTATTATCAGCAACTATATGCCAATAAATTAAGCAACCTGGAAGAGATGGATGCCTTCCTGGAAACTTATAAACTACCAAGACTGAAACAGGAAGAAGAGACCATCTGAGTAGACCAATAACCAGTAAATAATTGAAGCAGTAATCAAAAACCTCACAAAAAAACAAGAGTCCAGGGCCAGATGGCCTCCCAGGGGAATTCTACCAAACATTTAAAGAAGAAATCATACCTATTCTTATGAAGCTGTTTCAAAAAATAGAAATAGAAGAAAAACTTCCAAACTTGTTCTATGAGGCCAGAATTACCCTTACCCCAAAGACCCCATCAAAAAGGAGAATTACAGACCAATATCCCTGATAAACATGAATGCCAAAATACTCAACAAGATCCTAGCCAATAGGATCCAACAGTACATTAAAAGGATTATCCATCATGACCAGGTGGGGTTTATTCCTGGGATGCAAGGGGGGTTCAACATTCGAAAAACAATCAATGTGATAGACCACATTAATAAAAGAAAAGATAAGAACCATACGATCCTCTCATTTGATGCAGAAAAAGCCTTTGACAAAATAGAGCATCTGTTACTGATTAAAACTTGCCAGAGTGTAGGAATAGAGGGAACATACCTCAATATCATAAAAGTCATCTACAAAAGTCCACAGCAAATATCATTCTCAATGGGGAAAAACTGAGAGCTTTTCCCTTAAGACCGTGTCCCTTAAGGAACACGACAGAGATGCCCGCTCTCACCACTATTGCTCAACATAGTACTAGAAGTCCTAGCCTCAACAATCAGAAAACAAAAAGAAATAAAAGGCATTCGAATTGGCAAAGAAGAAGTCAATCTCCCTCTCTTCACAGATGACATGATACTTTATGTGGGAAAACCCAGAAGACTCCACCCCAAAATCACTAGAATTCATACAGCAATTCAGCAACTGGGCAGGATACAAAATCAATGCACAGAAATCAGTTGCATTTCTATACACTAACAATGAGACAGAAGAAAGAGAAATTAAGGAATCGATCCCATTTACAATTGCACCAAAAACTATAAGATACCCAGGAATAAACCTCACTCAATAAAGTATAGAATCTATACTCTAGAAACTACAGAACACTTAGGAAAGAACTTGAGGAAGATACAAAGAGATGGAAAAGCATTCCTTGCTCCTGGATGGGAAGAATAAACACTGTGAAAATGTCTATGCTGCCCAGAGCAATCTACACTTTCAATGTAATCCCTATCAAAATACCATCAGCATTTTTCACAGAGCTGGGGGAACAAACAATACTAAAATTTGTATGGAACCAGAAAAGACCCTGAATAAAAAAAAGAAAGAAAGAAAAGACCCCAAATAGCCAGAGGAATGTTGAAAGACAAAACCAAAGGTGGTGGTATCACAATGCCAGACTTCAAGTGCTATTACAAAGCTGTGTCATCAAGAGCATGGTACTGGCACAAAAACAGACACACAGATCAGTGGAACAGAATAGAGAGCCCAGAAGTGGACCTTCAATTCTATGACCAACTAATCTTCGACAAATCAGGAAAGCATGTCCAATGGAAAAAAGAGTCTCTTCAACAAATGGTGCTGGGAAAATTGGACAGACACGTGCAGAAGAATGAAACTAGACCATTCCCTTACACGATACACAAAGATAAATTCAAAATGGATGAAAGACCTCAATGTGAGACAGGAATCCATCCAAATCCTAGAGGAGAACATACTCAGTAACCTCTTCAACAATAGCCACAACAACTTCTTTCAAGACACATCTACAGGTAAAGGAAACCAAAGCAAAAATGAACCGTTGGAACTTCATCAAGATAAAAAGCTTTTGCACAACAAAGGAAACAGCAAACAAAGAGGCAACCCAGGAAATGGGAAGAGTTATTTGCAAATGACATTACAGACAAAGGGCTGATATTCAAAATCTATAAAGAACTTCAAACTCAACACCCAAAAAACGAAGAATCCAGTCAAGAAAGGGGCAGTATTGTTTGAAGGGCTCTTTCTGTATTGACCAGGTCTCAGAGCATACTTCACATGTGTGAACATTCTGCTTTTCAGAATGCAGGCATCTAGGTCAGTTAGGGGTTGTCGGCAAGCTGGCTGCCTCTCACCACCTTTGCCACAGTTGGCTAAGCAGCAAGCATTCAGGGACCACACAGCGAGTTGTTTTTTGTTTGTTTGTTTGTTTGTTTGTTTGTTTGTTTTGGCATGGGGGGGAAATATCACTGATTCACTTGCACAGCACAGGACCAGAGTGGGAGCTCACCAGCAACCCCTGAGGCCTGGCTGTGTGAGTCAGAGTCCCATTGCTATGGAATGTAAACCAAGAACCAGTTAGAAATATAGCAAGGTGCTGGGAATGGCCACAGGAGGACCGAAGTTCTACATTTCAAACGGGAATGGTATAAATCTGGGAATGAGATGTCTCAGTTTGTTTCTATTGCCCCAGAAATGAGGCCAGCACCTTCCTAAAACCTCTTGCCCAGCCTACACATAAACATGCTGTGCTGGACACCTTCACATGCCCTAGGCCCCGCAACATCCATATAGTTCTAGGACCAAACTTTGAGGGGCCCAGTGACCATACCTTTCCCAATTTTCCAAGGATTCTCCCAGACACCCTAGTTGAAAGCAGATGAAATTGCTCTGAGACCCTGGCTCATACTTGCTCCAAACTTGAGTCTAGCTGTAAAAAAGAACGAAGGGATGGAAGTGGAGACACAAAATGCCACAGTTCTTCATGACAGGTGAAAATGGGATAATGTTGAGAATGGAGCTACTAGCGCAATCTCCTAACGAGTTGGCTTTCTCAGGAATAAGAAACACCCTTGCGCTCGGGCAAAGGGAAACCTCCACTGGCTACACCAGAGAATAAGTCAGCAAGAGGCTTCCATTCTTCTTTCGGAAACACAGGGAAAGCTTCTGGCCTTGGAATTTTTTCCTGCCCTTCAAGTCAGTGAACAGAGACAGCAGTAATTCAGGGGAAGCAGGTGAGCGCTCTCTGCTGACGCTCATGTGTTTTGGAACTGGGCCTTCAGTCAGTATTCATTGGATGGGCTCTCTGCACTGCCCAGGACCTGGAGAAAACCCCACCTGCCCAAACCATCTGGTCTTCGGAATAGAGGCATCTCCGTGAGCCAAAGAATATCAGCAAGCTGACTACCCATTACAGCACTTACTCCATCCAGTGAAGCAGCTAGCCATTAGAGCAAGTTTCCGTTGGATATCAGTTCTGGATATCAGACACTGATTGTTCTCACTTAGCACAGGACCAGAATGGAAGCTTGTCACCAACCACTGGGTGGTGGCTGTGTGAGTGACAGCTACATATCCATGAATGTGAACCAAGATCTATTTGGAAATACAGCAAGGTTACGAGAATGGCTACCAGGAGGGCCAAAGTTCTACATTCCAATGGGAATGAAATCAATCTGCAAAGATGATTAGCTTTGTTTCCCTTTGCTACAGAAATGTGGCCTGTGGCCTCTCAAAACCTCTCTCGCAGCCTACACACAAACATCCTATGCTGGCATATGAAAATGCCCTATGGCTCCCAATGTCCATATATTTTTTTAAAGATTTTATTTAGTTATTTGTCAGAGAAAGAGAACACAAGCAGGGGGAGCGGCAGGCAGAGGGAGAAGTAGACTCCCCACTGAGCAAGGAGTGTGATACGGGACTCCATCCCAGGACCCTGGGATCATGACCTGAGCAGAAGGCAGACGCTTAACTGACTGAGCCACCCAGGCATCCCTCCCAATGTCCATATATTTCTGAGACCAGATTGCAAGTGATCCTGTGACCCAACCCATTGCACAGGACCAAGAACTCAGCCAGACTTGCAGTTTAAAGGAGAGAATATTGCTCTGACACACAGGATCTGAATGGCCTCAAGGCTGAACCTAGCACAGAAAAAGAACCAATGGATGGAAATGGATATAGAGGGCCAGAGTTCTTCAATAGTGATGGGAATGTGATAATGTTGAAAAGTAAGTGACCAGCACAATTTCCTAGTGAGCTAACCATATCAGGAACAAGAAACACCTGTGGGCTTGCTTGGGCAAAGGGACCCTCCACTGGCTACACCTGGGAGCCCTGTCAGCAAGAGCCCTGAATTCTTCCTACAGAAAGAGAGAAATCTTCTGGCTTTGGCTGTTTTTCCAAACCTTCCATCAGTGAATACAGGTAGCAGTGGCTCAGGGATAGCAGGGGTGCTGCGGGGGGTGAATCTCAAGTGTTTTTAACTGGGCAGTATTCCATGAAAGGGCTCTTTCTGTGCAGGCCATGCCATGAAGTGATCTGTGCATGGGTGAACTATCTTCTCTTCATAACGAAGGTTTGTCAATCAGCCACAGGAGGGAGACAAGCTGTCTACCCATCAGCATGCTTAGACTAGCCAACAAAGAACTAAGCAGGTGTGTGTGTGTGTGTGTTCCTTACATGTGTAGCGTGCGGTGTGCTGAATGTGTGTGTAGTTGGAGTTGTTTGAGTGTGCTCTAAGTCTGATAGGTGTCTCTTGCTTGTGTGGTATATGTGTGGTATGTGTAGGTGTGTTGAATATGTGGATGTAGGTGTGGTGTGTGTGAGGGGAATATGTGGCATGTTTTTGTATAGGAGTGTGTAGTGTATTTGTGGTGTGTTTGTGTTTTGTATATGTGTGGTGTATGTGATTTATGTGATGTGTGTGGTCTATGTGTTGTATGTGTCATGTATGTGTTGTTTGTGATGTGCATGTGGTAAATGGGTCAACTATGTGTGATATGAACTTGGGGGGGTGTGTGTGTGTGTTACAGAAATGGTTTAAATGTGGGCTGTGTGTGGTGTTTTTTGTTGTGTATTGTGTGTATGGTGTGAGGTGTGTGTTTGCGTTGTATGTGTGGTGTGTCTGTGATGGAGGTGTGTATGTTTGGTGTCTTTTTGGTGTGTGTGTACTATGTGTGTTGTGTGCAGTGTTCATGTGTTCGCATGCTGCATGTGTGAGTGTGGTACATGTGTGGTACCCGTCTGTGTGTTATTTACATGTGTGGTGTGACTATCATGTGGAATGTGTGTTCAGTTTCTGGGGTTTAGTTGTGGTATGTGTGTTAGTTCTTTGTGTGGCGTCTGTGTGGCTTATGCATGTGTGTGTGTAGCGTCTGTGTAATTGTGTGGTGCGTGTGTGACATCTTTGTGTGCGGTATTTGTGGTGTGTATTCAGTATTTGTGGTGTGCATGCCTGTGGGTGTTGGGTGTGTATTTGGCAGTGTTGTGTGTGTGCGGTGTGTGTGTCGTCTGTGAGGTATGAGTGTGGTGGTGGTGGTGTGTGTGCGTTCTTGCAGGATACGTGCTGTGTGTGCCTTCTGTGTGTGCGTGTGATGTCTATGCTCGGTGTGTGTGTTGTATGTGTGGTAAAGGTATTGGGCATTTGGGGTGTGACTGTATTGTACATGAGGTAATGAAATGTGTGTGTGATATATGTTTGCTGTTTTTGGTGGCTGTGTGTATAATGGGGGTGTGGCATGCATTGTGAATTTGGTGTGTGTTCTGTACGTCTGTCATATGTGTGTGGCACCCGTGTTGTGTGAGAGGCTTGAGTGTGGCATATGCGTGCTGTATGTTGTGTATGTGCACTGTGTGTATGGTGATTGTGTGGTATATGTGTTTATGCGTGTGCGGTGTAGGTGTGTGTGTGGCGTATGCATATTCCATGTGTTTTGTGTGTGGAGTGTGAGTGTGGTGTAAATGTATGTGTTCTGTGTATGAGTTGTGCAGGGATGGTGTCTGCCCGGTACGGGTGTGCTACATGAGCGGTGTATACTTGTTTGGTATATGTGTGCCGTGTGTGCAATGTCTTTGTGTCGTGTCTGCAGTCTGTGTGTTGTGTGTGGTGTGTATGTGTAGTGTGTGCTGTTTGGGTGATGGAAGTGGGTCAGGGTCTGCTGTTTCTGTGGTGTCTGTGGGGTGTGCGTCTGTATGTGGTGTGTGCAGGTGTGAGAGTGGCATGGGTGTGGCGATTGTATGGCTCCTCATCATTGCACTGACCACAGTCCCTTGAGCAGCAAGTGTTCAGGGACAGGAGAGCCATCGCTCTGGGGGGCTAGCAGACACCAGTTACGCTCGCTTAGCACAGAAACAAAGCGAGAACTCATCAAAACCTTCGCAGGCTGGCAGTGTGAGGGCGCCATCACCCCTGACTGTGAGCAAAGACCTAGTTAGAACACTGAAGGTCATGGGAAAGCCTACTAAGAGGATCAACATTCTACATTTCAAATAGGAGTGGGGGGAAACAAAAAAAACCTGGGAAGGAGAGAACTTTGTTTCCCCTTGCCCCAGGAATGAGGCCATCTCCCCCCCAAACCCTATAGCTTAGCCTACACACAAACATTTTCTGCTGAGCCCCTTCAAACACCAGAAGTTTCCTGACGTCCCAATTGTTTGGAAACCAAATTTGGAGGGGCCCTGTGGCACAACATATTCCACAGTCCTAAGAACTCTGCCCAAGGCCCCACTTTAAAGCAGAGGATATCGCTCTGAGACACTGGCTTGGAATGGTCCCTTGGGTTAATCTAGTTTCAGATAAAAAGAAAAGGGTAGGGGCACCTGCCTGGCTCAGTGGGTTAAGCGTCGGACTCTTGGTTGCCGCTGAGGTCACGACCTCATGGGTTGTGGGATGGAGCCCCAAGTCAAGCTCTGTGCTCAGCGGAGAGTCTACTGGAAGAGTCCCTCATTCTGCCCCTCCCCCAACTCGTGTGCTCTCTCTTTCTTTCTCTCTCTCTCTCTCAAATAAATACATAACCCTTAAAAAAAAGAATAAGGGGATAAAAAAGGAGGTTAAAGTTCTTTATGAGAGATGAGAATGGCATAGCGGTGAGAATGGAGTTGCCCAAGCTCCTAGCAAGTGGGCCACCTCCAGAATGGCTAACACTGTGAACCTGGGCAAAGAGAAATCCCCACGGTTTACATATGGGAACCCTGTCAGCGAGAGGTGTACATTCTTCCCTCAGAAAGAGAGGGAAAGCTTCTGGACTTGGCTGTTTTTCTGCCCATCCCCCTGGTGCACAGAGACAGCACGTGAGTGCTTGCCACTGATGCTCAAGTGTTTGGAATGAGGCCTTGGTGCAGGGGGGCCTTGAAAGGGCATTTTCTGCCCTGACCAGGTCCTGGAGCATACTGCACAGGCACGGACCATCTGCTTTTCAGAATGAAGGCATCTGATTCAGCCAGGGGAGCGAGGCAACCTGGTTAGTGACCACCGTGCTTACAGCAGCCAGCCAAGCAAGTGCTCAGGAACAGGAAAGCCATCGTTCTTTTGGGGTATGAGACACTGATTGCTCTCCCTTACCACCGGATCAGAGTGGGAACTTGACCCCAATCCTTGGGTGCTGGCTGTCTGGGAGCCCCATCACTCCTGGATGTGAGGGAGACCTCGTTAGAAATTATGCAACAATATGGGAATGACTACAAAAAGAGCTAAAGTTCTACATTTCAAAGAGGAATGGGAAATATCGAGGGGAGGTCTTACTTCATTTCCATTTGCCCCAGAAAGGAAGCCAGTCATCTTCCCCAAAGGGATGGCCCAGGCTATGCACAAACATTCTCTGCTGGGCAACCGCAAATGCCCTAGGCCTCACGATGTCAAGATAGTCCTGAAGCCAAATTACGAGTGGTCCTGTGACCTAACCTGTCCCATGCTCACAAAAACGTGACCAGACTCTAGAGTTTCTTTTTTTGCTTATTGAAATTTTTATTTAAATTCCTAGTCAGGTAACATCTAATGTAATATTGGTTTCAGGAGTAGAATTTAGTGATTCTTCACTTACATATAACACCCAGGGCTCATCATAACAAGTGCCTACCCATCACCCACTTAGACCATCCCCCACCCAACTCCCTCCATCAACCCTGTTTATTCTCTTTTGTTGAGAGTCTCATGGTTTACTTGCCTCTCTCTTTTGTTCCCACATGTTCATTGGTTTTGTTTCTTAAATTCACACCTGAGTGAAATCATGTTATTTGTCTTTCTCTGACTGACTTATTGCATTAGCATAACACTCTAGCTGCATCCGTGTCTTTACAAATGGCAAGATTTCATTCTTTGTGATGGCCAAGTAAGATCTATGTATGTCACAAGGAGTTGTGACATTATATAACTCCTTTATCCATTCCTCAACTGATGAACTATTGAGCTCTTTCTATAGTTTGGCTATTGTTGATAATCCTGCTATAAACACTGGGGTGCATGTGCCCCTTTGAATCTATATTTTTGTGTCCTTTGGGAAATACCTTAGAAGTGCAATTGCTGGGTCATAGAGTAGTTCCATGTTTATCTTTCTGAGAAACTTCCACACACTGTTTTCCAGAGTGGCTGCACCAGTTTGCATTCCCACCAAAAGTGTAAGAGGGTTCCCCTTTCTCTGCATCCTTGCCAATCCTCATTGTTTCCTGTGTTGTTAATTTTAGCCATAGTGACTTGCGAGAGCTGACATCTGATTAGAGTTTTGATTTGTATTTCCCTGATGATGAGTGATGTTGAGCATCTTTTCATGTGTCTGTTGGCCATCTGGATGTCTTCTTTGGAAAAATGTCTATTCATGTTTTTTGCCCATTTTTTACCTGAGTTATTTGTTTCTTGAGTGTTCATTTTTTACGTTCTTTATATATTTTGGATCTTAACCCTTTACTAGATATGTCACTTGCAAATATCTTCTCCCATCCCAAAGGTTGCTTTTTAGTTTTGTTCATTGTTTCTTTCTTTTTTTCCTTTTTTAAAATTTAATTTAATTTAAAATCAATTAATTAACATATAGTGTATTATTGGTTTCAGAGGTAGAGGTCAGTGATTCATCAGTTTTATATAACACCCAGTGCTCATTACATCATGTGCCCTCCCTAATGCCCATCACTCAGATACCGCATCCTCCCACCCACCTCCCCTCCAGCAACTCTCAGTTTGTTTCCTAGAGTTAAGAGTGTCTCATGGTCTTTCTCCCTCTCTGATTTTGTCTTATTTTATTTTTCCCTCCTTTCCCCTATGATCCTCTGTTTTGTTTCTTAAATTCCACATATGAGTAAGATCTTATGATAATTGTCTTTCTCTGATTGACTTATTTTGCTTAGCTTAATACCCTCTAGTTCCATCCACATTGTTGCAAATGGCAAGATTTCATATTTTTTTTATGGCTGAGTAATATTCCATTGTATGTATATACCACATCTTCTTTATCCATTCATCTGTCAATGGACATCTGGGCTCTTTCCATAGATGGGTATTGTGGACATTGCTGCTATAAACATTGGGGTGCAGGTACCCTTTCAGAGGCTTTTTGTTTTGATGAAGCTCCAATAGTTTATTTTTGCTCTGTTTCCTTTACCTCTGGAAACATACATAGTAAGTATTTCCTACAGCCAATGTCAAAGAGGTAACCGCCTATGTTCTCCTCTAGGATTTTATTTTATTTTATTTTTTTTAGTTTCAGGGTAGAATTTAGTGATTCCTCAGTTGCATATAACACCCAGCGCTCATTACATCAAGTGCCCTCCCTAATGCCCATCACACAATTATCCCATCCTCCCACCCACCTCCCTTCCAGCAACCTTTAGTTTGTTTTCTAGAGTTTCCTAGAGGTAAGCCTTCCTTAATGCCCATCACCCAATTATCCTATCCCCCTCACCTACCTCCCTTCCAGCAAACGCTCATTTTGTTTCCTAGAGTTCTCTTAGTTTTGCCTCCCTCTCTGTTTTCATCTTATTTTTTTTTCATTCCCTTCCCCTATGTTCATCAGTTTTATTTCTTAAATTATACATATGAGTGAAATCAAATAGTATTTGTCTTTCTCTGACTTATTTCACTTAGCATAATACCCTCTAGTTCCATCCACATCACTGCAAATGGCAAGATATCATTCTTTATGATGGCTGAGTGGTAGTCCTTTGTGTGTGTGTGTGTGTGTGTGTGTGTGTGTGTGTGTATACTTCTTTATCCATTCATCTGGTGAAGGACATCTGGGATCTTTCCATAGTTTGGCTATTGTGGACATGGCTGCTATAAGCACTAGGGTGCATGTGCCCCTTCAAATCAGCATTTTTGTATCTTTCAGAGAAATACCTAGTAGTGCAATCTCTGGGTCATATGGTGGTTGTTTTTGTAAGTTTTTGAGGAACCTCCATACTGTTTTCCAGAGTGGCTGCACCAGTGTGCATTCCCACCAACACTGTAGGAGGGTACCCCTTTCTCCGCATCTTTGCCAGCAGCTGTTGTTTCCTGAATTGTGCATTTTAGCCATTCTGACTGGTGTGTGGTGGTATTTCATTGTGGTTTTAATTTGTATCTCCCTGATGCCAAGTGATGTAGAGCATTTTTTCATGTATCTGTTAGCCATTTGTATGTCTTCTTTGGAGAAATGTCTGTTCATGTCTTCTGCCCATTTCTTGACTGGTGTTTTTGTTTTTAGGGTGTTGAGTTTTGATAAGTTCTTTATAGATTTTGGATATCAGCCCTTGATCTGGTAACTCACTGCAAATATCTTCTCCCACTCCGTAGTTTGCCTCTTAGTTTTGTTGACTGTTTCCTTTGCTGTGCCAAAGCTTTTTATCCTGATGAATTCCCAATAGTTCACTTTTGCTTTTCATTCCCTTGCCTTGGAGATGTGTCTAGCAAGAAATTGTTGCAGCCTAGGTCAAAGAAGTTGCTGCCTTGGTTGTCCTCTAGGATTTTGATGAATTCCTGTCTCACATTTAGGTCTTTCATCCATTTGAAGCTTGTTTTTGTGTATGGTGTAAGAAAGAGTCCAGTTTCATTCTTTTGAATGTTATTTAACCTAGTCCTGGAAGTCCTAGCCTTAGCATCTAGTTGAAACTGCACTGTGCTTAAAACCATGTGTCAAGTAACATATTCTCTTCAATAAAATATGAGTGTTGTGATGCAATATAATGTATAGAATTAGGAAAATTCCATGAGTTTACCTCCTTGAAATGACACTCTGCTTAATGTGTCCTTCAATTAACGTCTTTTTTTTCATTTGAACTGTATGTGAAGATAGATGAGCAAAAAAAATGTGCTTAAGATCTTGAAACTACTCTGTACTGAAAGCGTTGTTTAAGTAACAACTTTCTTTTTCACATATATGTTCATAAACCTATGTGTATAAGCCCTAGAATTTGTCCTTGTACTTAGTTCCTTGAAACTACAATATACTTAAAACATCTTCAAGTAACATCAGAGTTTCTTAAAGTTAAGCAGTGTTTTCACACCTGTAGTTTTAACACAAGGAAATGGCTTTGCACTTATTTTCTTAAACTACACTGTTTTTTAACCATATGCCAAGCAACATCTTCCTTTCCTTAGGATATAAGTGTTTTTTTAACTTATGTGAATAAGACTACTAAAAGCCATTTGTTGAACACCTTGTAACAACACTGTGTTTAAACCACTTGTCAAGGAACATCTTCCTTTCATGAAGATATATATGTTCTTTTTTTTTTAATTTTAAATTATATGTATAAGCATTAGGAAAAGGCATGTGCTTATCTACTTGCAACTATACTGCTTAAATCATCCTTTAAGGAACATGTCTTTTTCACTAAGATATAAGAGTTTTTAAACTTATGTGTATAAATCCTAGGGAAAAGGCATATGCTTAACTCCTTGAAACTACATTGTGTTGAAAGTGTCCCTAAAGTAACATCTTCCTTTCATTAAGACATAAGTGTTTTTTGGTGCTAGGTTTCCAAGATGGCAGAGTAGTCAGGGGATCCAGAACTTGCCTTGTCCTTTGAATACAACGAGATCAACATTCAACATTTTTGAACAACTAGGAAGAGGATTGGAAGAGTAAGAAAACAATCTGCACAGTTGGAGGGAGAGCATTTGGCAGAGGCGGGGTTCAGAGCTCTGAATTGGGGGATTGGGAAACCATGTGGCCAGGAATGCATGGAAACCCAGTTCACCAAACAAAGTCAGGAAGAGGGAGAAAGTTGGAAAAAGCACAGCAGGTTGTGACCGCTCAATCAGTTGCAGGAAGGAGATCACTTGAGTCGCTCAGGGTGAGTTTGCCCCCCTTCCTGGGGGGCATTTGGAAGAGTGTATTTAACCTCACCAAAGGCAAAAGGCCAGCCTGGGAGTCATTGAGCAGAACTCAGCAACAGGGTCAGCGGGGTGCTCAGAGGGCAGAAAACCTCTTAACTTTTCAGTGTGAGCCACAGTAAGCTCAAAATGCTGTGTGCTCACCGACTGGCCACTTTTCTGGGTTGAACTGAGCATGCAGAGACTGGAGCAGATTATGGATAACCTGGCTGCCCCTTTGGGCTGTGAGCCACAGCAGGCTTAACCTTTCTTCATGAAGATGTTATTTGAAAGATGCTCTCTACACAGTGTTTCAATGAGTTGGGTATATGGCACTTTCCCTATGCTACTACACATACATTTGATAAGGCTACTCTCTTCATGACTGACATTAGTAGTAAGATACTTTTCTACATAGTGTTATTTGGATGAGTTAAAGAATAGCACATTTCCTATGTTTCCACAGATATACTGGAAAGCATTTCTATCTTCATGAAGGATGCTAGTTGAAAGATGCTTTCTACATGGTGCTGTTTCATTGAGTTACGTATATGGCACTTTCCATATGTGTCCACATATACATATGAAATCACTACTATCTTCATGAAAGAAGATGTTAGTTGAAAGATGCTTTCTCCATAGATCTACTGAGATCCCATGAGAATTGGATGAGATCTCACAAGATTGGACTGAGATCTCCAAAGATTTGGAAGAGATGTCAGAAATTGGACTGAGTTTTGGTGAGATTTGGATTTGATATCATGAGATGTGCATAAGACCTCACAATATTTGCCTGAGATCCCTCGAAAATTGGATGAGATTTCCTGATATTTGGACTGAGATCTCTGAAGATTTGGATGAATTTCATGATATTTGGAATGAGATTTGGTGAGATTTGAATGAGATCTTTTGAGATGTGCATGAGATATCATGAGATTTGGACTGAGATCCTGCAAGAACTGGATGAGATCTCACGAGATTTTGGCCTAGGTCTCCCAGGATATATATGAGATCTCTCAAGATTTGGACTGATGTCTCAGCAAGTATTCCCCAAGATAATGAAGTTCTGCTGTGAAAGAGGTAAAATTCCTTTGGTGGGGGGGGGGGGTTTGCTGAGGCTAATAGAATAGCCTTACTATGTGGAAAGCATGGGAAATCCCCTAGGGAGCCTGCCTGTGTGCCGATGTCTCTGCTAGAGGGCACATGGCTTCTTTTTTTCCCCCTCCTACCCTTCTGGTTCTATCACTGCTGTTTGAGTGTGAATAAGAGTCCACATGGCCCATGCATCATGAATTCAATGCTCCCTTTTTACCTGCTCTTCCTCCAGGATGTTGAAACACCAGAGATTTAGGTGTGAGACAACTTGTGACCTCCTGGAGGTCATGTCTGAGAGCAAATATGAAATCTGAAATTTTGGAATTTCTGTTGAATCCTGCCATGCACGCTCCCTACCCAAATATGCATTGTAAAGCAGAATCTTCCATGGCTTGCCAGATCCTACCAAGGGCCCAGCAGTTTGGCCACAAACCAATGGGTGTTGGCCCTGGATCTCATGGCTGGACCCGACACAAGAGATCGGGTTAGTTCTGGCGAGATTTGGAATGAGATCTCATGAGATTTTGACCAAGATCACTCAAGAGTTGGAAGAGATCTCATGAGATTTGGGCTGAGATTTGGCGAGATTTAGATGAGATCTCATGAGATGTGCATGAGATCTCATGAGTTTTGGACTGAGATCCCATGAGAATTGGATGAGATCTCACGAGATTTGGACTGAGATCTCCGAAGATTTGGATGAGATATCACAAAATTTGGAATGAGATTTCGTGAAATTTGAATGAGATCTCATGAGATGTGGATGAGATCTCATGAGATTCGTACCTAGAACTCCCAAGCATAAGATGAGATATCACAAGATTTGGACTGCAATCTCACAAGGTATATCCCAAGATAATGAGGTCCCTCTAAGAAAGAGATAACATTTCTTTTTTTGTGGGGTTTTCTGAGGATAATAGAAAGAGCATTAATGTGTGGAAAGCCTGGGAAATCCCCCAGAGAGCCTACCTTTGGGCCAATTGTCCTGCTAGGGGGCACATGACTTCTTCCTTCTCTTCTAGCCCTTCTGTTTCTACTACCTCTGGTGGAGTGTGGATACGAGTCCACAGGGCCCATTCATCCTGAATTCAATTCTCTCTTTTTCCCTGTCTTCACCTGGGATTTTGAAATACGAGGTACATAGGTCTGAGACAACTTGTGAACTCCTGGAGGACATGTCTGAGAGCAATTATGAAATCGGTAGTTTTAGAAATCCTGCCCAATCCTGCCATGTGCACCCAAATAAGTATCTCAAAGCAGCTCTGCTAGGGCTTCCCAGATCCTACCAAGGTCCTGGAAGCTCGGCCACAACCAAAGGGTTTTGGCCCAAGATTTCTCTGGGTAGACCCAAAATCTCAGGAGATTGAATGAGATCTCAAATTTGGAATGAGCCCTGATGAGATTTTTTACCTAGATTTCTCAAGTTATGTCCCTCTACATTTCTGACTATGGACTTTGGTTTAAAATCTAATTTGCCTGATATTAAGATTGCTACCCCAGCTTTCTTTTGAGGTTCATTAGCGTGGTAAATGGTTCTCCAACCCCTCATTTTCAATGTGGTGGTGTGTTTAGTATCAAAATGAGTCTCTTGTAGAAAGCATCTGAATGGGTCCTGCTTTTTTATTAAATCTGAAACCCTGTGTCTTTTCATGGGAGCATTCAGCCCATTTACATTCAGAGTAACTATTGAAAGATATTAATTTAGTGCCATTGTATTGCCTGTAAAGTCCCTTTTCTATTGATTGTCTCTGTTTCTTCCTGATCTATGTGACTCTTGGGGTCTCTCTTTGCTTACAGAATCCCCCTTAATATTTATTGCAGGGCTGGCTTGGTGGTCACATATTCTTTCAGTTTCTGTCTGTCCTGAAAGCTCTTTGTCTCTTCACCCATTCTGAATGACAGCCTTGCTGGATAAAGTATTCTTGGCTTCATGTTCTTCTCATTTAATACTCTGAATATGTCTTGCCAGCCCTTTCTGACTTGCCAGGTTTCCATGGACAGGTCTGATGTTATTCTGATGTTCCTCCCTCCATATGGAAGGAACCTCCTCTCCCTAGCTATTTTCAGGATAGCTATTTTGGCTGTGAAATCTGCAAGCTTCACTATTACATGTCGGGGTGTTGATCTATTTTTTTTTATTTTGGGAGGGGTCCTCTCTGCCTCTTGGACTTGAATGCTTGTTTCCTTTCCCAGATTAAGGAAGTTCTCAGCTATGATTTGCTCAAATATACCTTCTAGTCCTCTCTCTCTCTCCACCCACTCAGGGATTCCAATAATTCTAACATTGGAATGTTTCATGGTGTCACTGATCTCTCTAAGTCTGTTTTCATGTGCTTCAAGCTGTTTATCACAGACCTCCTCGGCCTCCTTCCTTTCCATCCGCTCATCTTCCAAATCACTAATTCTCTCTTCTGCCTCATTTACCCTGGCTATTAGAGTATCCAGTTTAGACTGCATCTCATTCATAGCATTTTTTAGTTCAGCCTGATTAGATCTCATTTCTGCTCTTAGAGATTCTATATTGTCACTAATGCTTTTTACAAGCATAAGCTATTGACTTTATGATTTCTATCCTGAATTCTATCTCTGACATCTTGCTTATATCAGAGGCAGAGGACAGAGGAGGACATTGGCAGAGGACATTGTCTCTGGTTCTTTCCTTTGTTGAGAGTTCCTCCTCCTAGTCATTCTGTCAAGGGATGGTTGAGTAAATGAGCAGAGTCCAAAATATAAACCACGACCCAAGCAAGATGCACCCTAGCAAATTCCGGAGTGGTCAGAAGCCACCACCAAAAAATCAAAGCCAAAATGAAACACAAGAATAAAATTTTAAAAAGTTAAAAATTTTTAAAAAGGAGGGAGGGGAAGCGGGGCTATAATCTCTCAGTGTGGACAAACCAGGATGTTTCAGTTGTTCCTGGGTGTATTTTGGCCTGTGTGTTAGAGGACACTACATCCCAAAATTATAAGTAAAACTTTGTGTATATATAAAGGTAAAATTGAATAGTGAAAAAAGGACTACAATAAATCATATGTCTATAAAAAATATAGGTGTGAAAAAAATACAAGTTAAAAAGCTATTATGAAATATCAGTTGATATAATAAACATCCAGTTGAAATGAGAAGGTAAGAAGAAAAAAAAAGAGAAAAAGAATAATAAGAAGAAAAACAGAAAAAAAAAGAAAAGGAAAATTTTATCTGAAAAATAAACAAGTCGTGAGGCCACACCTGGAGCTCAATATATAATTTTCCCCTGGCGTTGGGATTTTACAGTCTTATGGGATCCACAGGTTTGTCATCCAGCTATTCTTCCAGCCTGTCTTCTGGGGGAGGGGCTGGTGTGCTGTTTCTCAGGTAACTCTGCCTGCGCAGAGTTGCCCGCACCCCGTCAGGGGGACAGGCTCAGTGGAAACAGGTCTTCTGTGTGGCTTTTGTTCCCTGGGGGCTTTCCATACCTCTTCCGAGAATCAGAGCAAAAGTGGCCATAGCTAAACCTCTGGCCCAGAGCAGAAAATTCACAGTCTGCCCTTTAATAAGTCCTCCAGGACAAACAGTCTTCACTTCTGAATGCGCCAACGAAAACCACAACCTCCCTTGGTGCGCGCCCACAGCAACTCTCTCAGAGGCAGTCTTGGGCCCAGGAGTGCCACTGTCCTTTGTGACTCTAAAACCTGGAGAGGCGGCAGGCTTGCACGCGCACCTGAAGCTCCTGGCTCAAGTCTGTTTGTCACTCTAAAGCCCTTTCCAGGCCATGCACCTGAAGCTCCTGGCTCATGTCTGTTTGCCACCATAAAGCCCTTTCCAGGCCACGCACCTGAAGCTCCTGGCTTATGTCTGTTTGCCACTCTAAAGCCCTTTCCAGGCTGTTACCTCCCTGCGAGTTTTTGCCTGGTTGCAGGCACAAGTTCCAGATTTTTTCAGGCTGCCTACTAGAAGAGTGATTATTGACCAGCCTGGCTCAGTTTATGGCGATCTGAGCTGAGCATCCCTTCCTGGACTTGCTGACCATAACCTTCTTCCTGGCTCCACTGCTTGGGCTCTCTACTGGTTCAGGAAACCCCTTTTGCCCTGTTTTTCCTCATATCCTGAGACCACAGTGCCCTACCTAGAATCCTGCCTTTTCATTTCCAGAGCCCCAGATGGATGTTTCTCACTAGAGCAGTGTTCTAAGGGTTCTGATTTTGCATTCTGGTTTTATATCACTTTCCAGGAGCCAGCTTATGGAGGCTCCCTCCCCCTTCTGTTTATCTTCCAATATCTCCCCACAGATTCATGACTCCGCACGTACTACCTCGCAAAAAGCAGTTGCTTTTCTGCTTATAGAGATCCAGATATATATTCTTACATCTCAGGCTGATTTCATGGGTGTTCAAAATGGTTTGGTAGATATCCAGCTAAATACAGGAGACCAGTTGAAATGGGGTCCCCTACTCCTCTGCCATCTTCCTCTCTCCCCATGTTAGCTTCTTCTTAGTGGGACCTCACATTATCTTGGGGAATATCAGGCGATTTTTCAATCCAAATCTCCTGAGATCTCATTCTAATCTCATGATCTCTCATCCAATGTCTGAGATCATGGGCCCAGCACCCAGAGATCTAGGGCCAAATCCCGATCAGTTGTGGACAAACTCTCCAGCCACTGGGAAGATCTGGCAAGCTCTAGGGGAGCTGTTGTGTGATGCTTATTTGGGTAGGGAGGGCACATGGAAGGAGTGGACAGAATTTCCTAAATTCCCAATTTCATAATTGTTCTCAGAAATTAACCTGCAGGAGGTCACAAGGTGTCTCACACCTAAATCCCTGGTGTTTCAACATCCTGGGTGAAGAACAGGTAAAAAGGGAGCATTAAATTCTGGATGCATGGGCCCTGTGGACTCTTATTCACACTCAACCAGAGGTGATAGAAACAGAAGGGCAGGAGGGGAAAGAAGAAGCCATGTGACCCCTAGCAGGACAATTGGGCACACAGGCAGATTCCCTGGGTGATTTCCCAGGCTTTCCACACATTAAGGCTATTTCTATTAGCCTCCTAACACCCTAAAATAAAAGTAGTTACCTTTTTTTAGCAGGGCCTCACATTATCTTGGGGAATATCTGGTGAGATCTCAGTCTAAATCTCATGAGATCACATCCAATTCTCATGGTATCTCATTCCAAAACTCGTGAGATCTCATGCATATCACATAAGATCTCATCCAAATCTCGCCAAATCTCAATCCAAATATCATGAGATCTCATTGCAAATCTCATGAGATTTCATCCAATCTCCTGAGATCTTGGGTCTAGCCAGCGAGATCTAGGGCCAAAGCCCGATGGTTTGTGTCCAAACTGCTGGGCCACTGATAGGATCTGGCAAGCCCTGGCCAAGTCTGCTTTGCAATGCTTACTTGGGTAGGGAATGCACATGGCAGGATTTGGTAGAAATTCCAAATTTTCTGGTTTCATAATTCCTCTCAGACATAACGTGCAGGAGGTCACAAGGTATCTCACACCTAAATTCCTGGTGTTTCAACTTTCTGGGTGAAGAGCAGGTAAAAAGGGAGCATTGAATTCAGGATGCATGGGCTGTTGGACTCTTATTCACACTCAACCAGAGGTGATAGAAATGGATGGGTGAGAGGAGAAGGACAAAGCCATGTGCCCCCAGAAAGACATGTGGGCACACAGGCTGGAACCTGGTGAATTTCCCAGGCTTTCCACACCTTATGGCTATTTCTACTAGCCTCTCAAAACCCCAAGATAAAAAGGAATATTACCTCTTTCTTAGCAGGGCTTCATTGTCTTGGGGAATATCTGGTGAGATCTCATCCAAATCTTCAGAGATCTCAGTCCAAATCTCATGAGATCTCATCCAATTCTCGAGGGATCTCAGTCCAAATCTCACGAGATCTCATGCACATATCATGAGATCTCATCCAAATCTCGCCAAATCTCATGAGATCTTATCCAATTCTCATGGGATCTCAGTAGAAATCTCATGAGCTTTCATGCATATCTCATGAGATCTCATCTAAATCTCGCCAAACTTCAGACCAAATCTCCTGAGATCTCATCCAAATCTCCTGAGATCTCATCCAACTTTTGAGAAATCTCAGTCAAAATCTCATGAGATCTCATCCATATCCTGGGGATCTCAGTCTAAATCTGGTGAAATCTCATCCAATTCTTGTGGGAACTCAGTCTAAATCTCGTAAGATCTCATGCACATCTCATGAGATCTCCCCCAAATCTCAGGAGATCTCATCTAATTCTCATGGGATCTCAGTAGAAATCTCATGAGATCTCATGTGAATCTTATGAGATCTCATCCAAATATCACCAAATCTCATTCCAAATCTTGTGAGATCTCATCCACATCTTCGGAGATCCTAGTCCAAATCTTGTAAGATCACATGTAATTCTCACAGGATCTCAGTCCAATTCTTGTGAGTTCTCATGCACATCTCATGATATCTCATCCAAATCTCACTGAATCTCAGTCCAAATTTCATGAAATCTCATCCAATTCTCATGGGAACTCAGTAGAAATCTCATGAGATCTCATGCACATCTTATGAGATATCATCCAAATCTCACCAAATCTCAGTCCAAATCTCATAAGATCTCATCCAAATTTCATGAGATTTCATGTGAATCTCATGATATCTCATCCAAATATTGTCAAATCTCATTCCAAATATTGTGAGATCTCCTCCACATCTTTGGAAATCTCAGTCCAAATCTCATAAGATCACATCTAATTCTTACAGGATCTCAGTCCAAATCTCATGAGATCTCAGGCACATCTCACCAAATCTCAATCCAAATCTCATGAAATCTTATCCAATTCTCATAGGAACTCAGTAGAAATCTCATGAGATCTCATGCACATCTCATAAGATCTCATCCACATCTTGGTCCAAATCTCATGAGATCTCATCCAAATCATCAGAGATCTTAGTCTAAATCTTGTGAGATCTCATCCAATTCTCACGGGATCTCAGTCCAAATCTCGTGAGATCTCATGCACATCTTATAAGATCTCATCCAAATCTCTACAAATCTCATTTAGTTTAAAATAGAGGACATTACCCTGAGACACTGGATCTGGGTGGCTCCCAGGGTGAATCTAGTTTTTAAAAAGTGCAAAAGGGTGGAAATTGATACATGAAGGGCCAAAGTTGTTCATTAGAGATGAGAATGGGATAATTTTTTTTTAAAGACTTTATTTATTTATTTGACAGAGAGAGACACAGCGAGAGAGGGAACACAAGCAGGGGGAGTGGGAGAGGGAGAAGCAGGCTTCCCGCGGAGCAGGGAGCCCGATGCAGGGCTCGATCCCAGGACCCTGTGATCATGACCTGAGCCGAAGGCAGACGCTTAACGACTGAGCCACCCAGGCGCCCTGAGAATGGGATAATTTTTAAGAAAGGAGTGACTAGCACAATCTCCTAGCAGTCTGCCTCAGGAAAAACAAACACCTGTGGGCTTGGGCAAAGGTAAACCTCCATGCCCTACACTTGGGAGCCCTGTCATCAAGAGGTCTGAATTCTTCCCTTCAGAAAGAGGGAAATCTCCTGGTGTTGGCTTTTTTTTTTATTGCCCTTCCCATGGATGGATAGACACAGAAGTGATTGAGGGTAACAGTTTGGTTCTCCTGGCATGTTCAAGTGTTTAGAATCAGGTGTTTGGTGTAGTATTCCTCGAAAGGGCTCTTTCTGTCCTGAACTGTCTGATCTTCAGAATGAAGTCATCTAAATCAGCTAGGGGGAAAATAGAACCTGGCCACCTATCACCATGCTTATGTCACCTGACCTCACAAGAAGCTCAGAGGCAATAGTGCCATCATCCTTTAGGATATCAGACACTGATTTTCTCACATTGCACAGGGAGAGTATGTGAACTTTCCAACAATCCCTGGGTGCTGGCTATATGAGTAAAAGCCCCTTCCCCCTTGAATGTAAAACAAAACCTAGATAGAAAATCAGCAAGGGGTTGAGAATGTCTACAAGTAGGGCCAAAATGACCCAGCAATTGCACTACTGGGTATTTACCCCAAAGATACAGATGTAGTGAAAAGAAGGGGCACATGCACCCCAATGTTCATAGCAATAATGTCCACAATATCCAAACTGTGGAAGGAGCTGAGATGCCTTTCAACAGACGAATGGATAAAGAAGATGTGGTCCAGGGGCGCCTGAGTGGCTCAGTCGGTTAAGTGGCTGCCTTCAGCTCGGGTCATGATCCCAGGGTCCTGGGATCAAGCCCCGCATCGGGCTCCCTGCTCGGTGAAGAGCCTGCTTCTCCCTCTCCCTCTGTCTGCCGCTCTGCCTACTTGTGCTCTCTCTCTATCTCTGTTAAATAAATAAATAAAAATCTTTAAAAAAAAAAAAAAAAAGAAGATGTGGTCCATATATACAATGGATTACTCAGCCATCAGAAAGGATGAATACTCACCATTTGCATCGACATGGTTGGAACTGGAGGGGATTATGCTAAGTGAAGTAGGTCAAGCAGAGAAAGACAATTATCATATGGTTTCACTTATATGTGGAACATAAGGAATAGCATGGAGGACATTAGAAGGAAGGGAAAAATGAAGGGGGGAAATCAGAGGGGGAGATGAACCATGAGAGACTATGGACTCCAGGAAACAAACTGAGGGTTTCAGGGGGGTGGGTGGGAGGATGGGCTAACCCAGTGGTGGGTATTAAGGAGGGCACGTATTGCAATGAGCACTGGGCGTTACACATAACTAATGAATCGAACACTACATCAAAAACTAATGATGTACTATACAATGGCTCACTGAATATAAATAAAAATAAATAAAAAGAAAAGATAAAATGAAAATGGGATAGATCTGTGAATGAGATGTGTAACTTCATTTTCTTTTGGGGCACCTGGGTGGCTCAGTTCTTTAAGCATCTGTCTTTGGCTCAGGTCATGATCTCTGGGTCCTGGGATTGAGCCCCGCATCATGTTCCCTGTTCAGCAGGGAGTCTGTTTCTCCCTCTCCCTCTGCCACTCTCCCTGCTCATTCTCTCTCTCACTCGCTCTCTCAAACAAATAAATAAAAATCTAAAACAAAAACAAAAATTCATTTTCTTTTACCCAGGAAATAGGGACAGCTCCTTCTAAATACCTGTGGCAGAGCCTACACATAAACATTCTTGGCTGGGCACCTTCAAATGCTTTAGGACTCCTAATGTTAACATACTTATTTTTTTAAAAAACATTTATTTAAATTTAATTTTGTTTACATATACTGTATTATTAGTTTCAGGGGTAGAATTTAGTGATTCATCAGTTGCATATAACACCCAGTGCTCATTATTTCAGTGCCCTCCTTAAGGTCCATCCCCCATTTACCCCATACCCCCACTCACCTCCCCTCTAGCAACCCTCAGTTTGTTTCCTAGAGTTAAGAGTCTTTTATGGTTTGCCTCCTTCTTTGTTTTCATCTTATTTTATTTTTCCTTCCCTTATCCTATGTTCATCTGTTTTGTTTTTTAAATTCCACATGTGAGTGAAATCCTATGGTGTTTGTCTTTCCCTGACTGACCAATTTCGCTTAGCATAATGCCCTCTAGTTCCATCCACATCATTGCAAAAGGCAAGATTTCATTCTTTTTGATGGCTGAGTAATATTCCATTATATATGTAGATAATGGATGATAGATAGATAATTATATATGTAGATAATGGATAATATATATATATATCAATCACATTTCCTGAATCCATTCATCTGTTGATGGACATCTGAACTCTTTCCATAGACAGGCTATTGTGGACATTGCCTCTATAAACATTGGGGAGCATGTGCCCCTTCAGATCACAATGTGTGTATCCTTTGAATAAATACCTAATAGTGCAATTGCTAGGTCATAGAGTAGCTCTATTTTTGATTCTTGGAGGAACCTCCATACTGTTTTCCAGGGTGGCTGCAAGAGTTACACCAACAGTGTAGGAGGGTTCTCCTTTCTCAACATCCTCGCCAACATCTGTTTTTCCTGTGTTATTCATTTTAGCCATTCTGACCAGTGTGAGGTGGTATCTTACTGTGGTTTTGATTTCCATTTTTGTGATGTTGATCATTTTTCATAATCCTAGAGAACACAGGCAGCAACCTCTCCAACCTCTGTCACAGCAACTTCTTCTTAGACACATCTCCAAAGGCAAGAGAAACAAAAGCAAAAATAAACTATTGGGACTTCAACAAGATAAAAAGCTTTTGCACAGCAAAGAAAGAAGTCAGCAAACTCAAAAGACAATCTACAGAATGGAAGACGATATTTGCAAATGTCTTATCAGATAAAGGGCTAATATGCAAGATCTAAAAAGAACCTATCATTAAGCGACTGCCTTCAGCTCAGGTCATGATCCTGGAGTCCCTGGATCGAGTCCCGCATCGGGCCCTGCTCGGCAGGGAATCTGCTTCTCCCTCTGACCCTCCCCCCTCTCATGTGCTTGCTCTCTCTCATTCTCTCTCTCTCAAATAAATAAATAAATAATCTTTAAAAAAAATAAAAAATTAAAAAAATAAAAAGAACCTATCAAACTCAACATGCAGAAAATAAATAATCCAGTCAAGAAATGGGCAAAAGACATGAACAGACATTTCTGCAAAGAAGACATAAAACTGGCCAATAGAAAGCATCTTTCAAATAACCCTTCTTTCATGAAGATAGAAGCTTTTCAACTGTACGTGTGTTAGCATAAGGAAAGTGCCATATACTAAACTCATTGAAACAACACAGTGTAGGCAGTACCTTTGTACTACTTCTTTCATGAAGATAGAAATGTTTCCAGATATATGTGTGGACACATAAGGACTGCGTTTTCAAATGTATGTGTGGAAGTGTAAGGAAAGTGCCATATACTTAACTCATTGAAACAACACTCTTTAGAAAGCATCTTTCAACAAACATCTTTCATGTATAACCATTTTGAAATGCATGTGTGGAAGCATAAGGGAAGTTTCATATGCTTATCTCCATGATACACCATTGTGTGGAATGTGTATTTCAACTAACAAATTCTTTCATGAGGTAAAAGTGTTTTCAAATGTATGTGTAGACGCATAAAGAAAGAGCCATGTACTCAATGAAAGTAATGTGTGTAGAAACCATCTTTAATGTCTTCTGTGATGAAAATAGTTGGTTTTCAATATATGTGTGGAAGGATAAGGAGTGGCATATAATTAACTGAATGAAACAATTCTGTGTATTAACCATTTTCCAACTAAGATCTTTTTTCATGAATCTGGAAGTTTTTTTCAAGAGTTTGTGTGGAAGCATAAGGAAAGTACCATAATGTAAACCAATGAAACAAATTTTTGTAGAAAACGTCTTTCAATAACATCTTTTTTCCATGATACCAGAAGTGTTTATAAGTATTTGAGAAAGCTAAAGAAAGTACCAAATACTTAACTCAATGAAACCATCTTTCTTTTTATTCCACTTTATTTTTTGTTATTTAAATTCAATTAGCCAACTTATAGTACATCATTAATTTCAGATGTAGTGTTCAATAATTCATCAGTGGCGTATAACACCCAGTGCTCATCACATCACTTGCCCCTGTTAATGCTCATCACACAATTACCCCATCCCCTCACCCACCTCCCCTCCAGCAACCCTCAATTTGTTTTCTATAGTTAAGAGTCTCTCAGGGTTTTTCTCCCTCTCTGATGACTTCACATTGAGTTTTCCCTCCCTTTCCCTATGGTCCTCTGCACTGTTCCTTATATGCCACATACGAGAGAAACCATATGGTAATTGCCTTTCTCTGTTTGACTTATTTAGCTCAGCATAATACCCTCCAGTTCCATCCACGTCAATGTAAATGGTAAGTATTGATACTTTCTGATGGCTGAAGATTATTCCATTGTGTGTGTGTGTGTGTGTGTGTGTGTGTGTGTATACCATTCATTTGTCGATGGATATCTTGGCTCTTTCCACAGGTTGGCTACAGTGGACATTGTTGCTATAAACATTGGGGTGCAGGTGCCCATTCAGATCACTAGATCTGTATCCTTGGGGTAAATACCTAGTAGTGCAATTGCTGGGTCATAGGGTAGCTCTATTTTCAACTTCTTAAGGAAACTCCATACTGTTTTCCAGAGTGGCTGTACCAGCAGCTTGCATTCCCACCAACAGTATAGGATGGTTCCCCTTTCCTCGCATCCTCACCAACATCTGTTGCCTCCTGACTTGTTAATTTTAGCCATTCTGACTGGTGTGAGGTAGTATCTCATTGTGGTTTTGATTTGTATTTCCCTGATGCTGAGTGATGTTGAGCATTTTTTCATGTGTCTCTTGGCCATTTGTATGTCTTCTTTGGAGAAACAACTGTTCATGTCTTCTGCCCATTTCTTGACTGGATTTTTTGTTTTTTGAGTGTTGAGTTTGAGAAGTTCTTTATAGATCTTGGATATCAGTCCTTTATCAGTAATGTCATTTGCAAATATCTTCTCCCATTCAGTAGGTTGCCTTTTAGTTTTGTTGTTTCCTTTGCTACGCAGAAGCTTTTTAACTTGATTAAGTCCCAAGAGTTCATTTTTTCTTTTGGTTCCCTTGCCTTTGGAGATATGTCCTGCAAGAAGTTGCTGCAGCCAATTCCTATGTTCTCCTCTAGGATTTTGATGGATTCCTGTCTCATATTTAGGTCTTTCATCCATTTTGAGTCTATTTTTGGGTATGGTGTAAGAGAATGATCCAGTTTCATTCTTCTGCATGTGGCTGTCCAATTTCCCCAGCACCATTTATTGAAGAGACTGTCTTTTTTTCCATTGGATATCCTTTCCTGCTTTGTCAAAGATTAGTTGACCATAGAGTTGAGGGTCCATTTCTGGGTTCTCTATTCTATTCCATTGATCTATATGTCTGTTTTCATGTCAGTATTATGCTGTCTTGGTGATCACAGCTTTGCAATAGAGCTTAAAATCAGGCAACATGATGCCCCCAGCTTTGTCTTTCTTTTTCAACATTCCCTTGGCGATTCGGGGCCTTTTCTGGTTCCATACAAATTTTAGGATTATTTTTTCCACCTCTTTGGAAAATGTCAATGGTATATTTATAGGGATGGCATTGAAAGTATAGATTGCTCTGGGCAGTATAGACATTTTAACAATGTTTATTCTTCCAATCCATGGGCATGGAATGTTTTTCCATCTCTTTGTGTCTTCCTCAATTTCTTTCATAAGTGTTCTGTAGTTTCTAGAGTATAGATTCTTTACCTCTTTGGTGAGGTTTATTCCTGGTATCTTATGGTTTTTGCTGCAATTGTAAATGGGATGGATTCCTTAATTCCTCTTTCTTCTTTCCCATTGTTAGTGTATAGAAATGCAACTGATTTCTGTGCATTGGTTTTATATCCTGCCGCTTTGCTGAATTCCTGTATGAGTTCTAGCAATTTGGGGGTGGAGTCTTTTGGATTTTCCACATAAAGTATCATGTCATCTTGGAAGAGTGAAAGTTTGACTTCTTCTTTACCAATTTGAATGCCTTTTATTTCTTTTTGTTGTCTGGTTGCTGAGACTAGGATTTCTAGTAGTATGTTGAACAAAAGTGGTGATTCCTGACCTTGGGGGAAAATCTCTGTTTTTCCCTGTTGAGACTGATATTAACTGTGGGATTTTCATAGATGGCTTTTATTATATTGAGGTATGTTCCCTCTATCCTTATACTATGGAGAGATATAATCAAGAAAGGATGCTGTGTTTTGTGAAATGCATTTTCTGCATCAATTGAGAGGATCATAAGGTTCTTGTCTTTTATTAATGTGCTCTATCACATTGATTGATTTGCAAATGTTGAACCACCCTTGTAGCCCAGAAATAAATCCCACTTGGTCATGGTGAATAATCTTTTAATGGACTGTTGGAGCCTATTGGCTAGGATCTTGGTGAATATTTTGGCATCCATGTTCACCAGGGATATTTGTCTGTAATTGTTTTTGGTGGGGTCTTTGTCTGGCTTTGGGATCAAGGTAATGCTGGCCTCATAGAATGAGTTTGGAAGTTTTCCTTCCCTTTGTATTTTTTGAAACAGCTTCAGTAGAATAGGTATTAGTTCTTCTTTAAATGTTTGGTAGAATTCCCCTGGGAAGCCATCCGGCCCTGTAGTCTTGTTTTAGGGAGTTTTGATTAATGTTTCAATGTCCTTATTGGTTATGGATCTGTTCAGGTTTTCTATTTCTTCCTGGTTCAGTTTTGGTAGTTTATAAGTTTCCAGGAATGCATTCATTTCTTCCAGATTGCCTAATTGGTTGGCATATAGTTGCTCATAATATGTTCTTAAAATTGTCTGTATTTCTTTGGTGTTGGTTGTGATCTCTCTTCTTTCATTCATGATTTTATTAATTTGGGTCCTTTCTCTTTTCTTTTGGATAAGTCTGGCTAGGGGTTTATCAGTCTTATTAATTCTTTCAAACAACCAGCTTCCAGGGGGCACCTGGGTGGCTCAGTCATTAAGCGTCTGCCTTCAGCTCAGGTCATGTTCCCAGGGTCCTGGGATTGAGCCCTGCATCGGGCTCCCTGCTCCACGGGAAGCCTGCTTCTCCTTCTCCCACTCCCCCGCTTGTGTTCGCTCTCTCGCTGTGTCTCTTTCTGTCAAATAAATAGATAAAATCTTAAAAAAAAAAAAAAAAAGATTCATTGATCTGTTCTACTGTTCTTCAGGTTTCTATTTCATTGAGTTCTGTACTAATCTTTATTATTTCCCTTCTGCTGCTTGGTTTAGGCTTTCCATAGTTTCTCTGAATGTTAACGGGATAATGCTCCAAACAAAAAGACACAGGTATCAGATTGGATAAAAAAGCAAGACCCATCCATATGTTGTCTACAACGGACTCATTTTAGACTCAAAGACACCTTCAGATCAAATGTGAGGGGGTGGAGAACAATTTATCATGATAATGGACCTCAAAAGAAAGCTGGGGGAGCAATCCTCATATCAGACAAATTAGATTTTAATCTAAAGACTGTAGTAAGGGATGAAGAGGGACACTATAGCATATTTAAAGGGTCTATCCAAGAAGAAGATCTACAATTATAAATATTTATGCTCCTAACTTGGGAGCAGCCAATTAGTAACCAAATTAAAGAAACACATTGATAATAATACAATAATAGTAGGGGATAGTAGGGGATCTCAATACCCCAGTCACAGCAATGGACAGATCTTCTAAGCAGAAGATCAACAAGGAAACAATGGCTTTGACTGACACACTAGACCAGATGGACTTCACAGATATATACAGAGCATTCCATCCTAAAGCAACAGAATACTGGTTCATAAATCACATCTCAACTGAGAGCAAAAGATTGGTATTATTCCCTGCATATTTTCAGACCACAAAGCTTTGAAACCTGAGCTCAATCACAAGAGCAAATTTGGAAGGAATTCAAACAATTGGAGGCTAAAGAGCATCCTACTAAAGAAAGAAAGAGCCAACCAGGAAATTAAAAAAGAATTAAAGAAATTCATTAAAACAAACAAAAATGAAAACACAACTGTTCAAAACCTTTGGGATACAACAAAGGTGGTCCTAAGAGGGAAGTACATAACAATACAAGTCTCTCTCAAAAAATTAGGAAAGTCTCAAATACACAAGCTATTCTTACACCTAGAGGAGCTGGAGAAAGAACAGCAGATACAGGCGGTTTCAAATGTATGTGTGGATGCAATAGGGAAGTTCCATATACTTAAGTCAGTGAAACAAGTCTGTTAGAAACCATCTTTCAACTCACATTGTTTCATGCAGATAGAACAATTTTCAAATATATGTGTGGAAGCATAAGAAAAGTGCCATATACTTAGAAAAACAAGTCTGTAGCAAAAGTCCTTCAATTAATAACACTTTCTTAGATATAGAAGCATTCTCTAATGTATATGTGGAAGTATAAGCAATGTACCATATACTTTACTCACTGAAACTAGTTTGTATAGAAACCATCTTTCAACTAACACTTTCTTTGATGACGATAGAAGTGTTTGCAAATGCATGTGTGGAAGCACAAGGAGTGCCATATACTTAATCCAGTGAAACAAGACTGTGTAGAAAGCATCTTGCAACTAATATCTTCTTTTGTGAAGATAGAAGTGTTATCAAATGTTTAAGGAAGCATTAAGAAAGTGTCATATACTTATCTCAGAGAAAGAAGTCTGTGTAGAAAGCATATTTCAACTAGCTTCTTCTTTCATGAAGATAGAAGCATTTTCAAATGTATGTGTCAAAGTATTAGAAAAGTGCCATTCACTTAACTCAGAAAAATAAGTTTGTGTAGGAACCATCCATCAACCAACATCTTGTTTCATGGAGTTAGGGGTATATTCAATGTATGTGTAGAAGCACAATGAAAGTGCCCTATACTTAACTCAGTGCAACAAGAGTGTGTAGAAACCATCTTTCAACTAACATCTTTCACAGAGATACAAACTATTTCAAATGTATTTGTGGAAGCATAAAGAAAGTGTTATATACTAAATACAGAGAAACAAGTCTGTGCAGAAGGCATCTTGCAAATAACTTCTTTCATGAAGATACAAGCATTTTCTAATGTATGTGTGGAAGCATAAAGAAAGTACCATATACTTCACTCCAAGAAAGACACTGTATAGAAAAATCATTCAACTAATATCTTTCATGAAGACAGAAGTGTTTTCAAATGTTTGTGTGGAAGTATAAGGAAAGTGCCAGACACTAAACTCAGTGAAACAAGTCTGTGTAGAAACCATCAACCAACATCTTGTTTATGGAGATCAGGGTGTATTCAAATATACGTTTGGAAGCATAAGAAAAGTGCCATATACTTAACTCAGTGGATCAACTCTGTGTAGAAACCATCCATCAACAAACATCTTCTTTCATGGAGATAGGGGCATATTCACATGTATGTGTGGAAGCATAAGGAAAGCGCCATATACTTAACTACAAGAAAGAACACTGTATACATGGCATCATTCAACCAACATCTTTTTTGATGGACATAGACACGTTTACAAGTGTATTTGTGTAAGGATAAGGAAAGTGCCTCATACTTAACTCACTGAAACAAGACTGTAGAAAGCATCTTTCAACTAACATCTCCTTTCATGAAGTGTTTTCAAATGTTTCAGAGGAAGAATTAGGAAAGTTTCAGACCAAATCTTGGGAGAACTCATCCAAATCTTGTGAGATCTCAGGCCCAGCCAGTGAGATCCAGAGGCATATTTTGTATGATCTTAGTCCAAATCTCAGTAGAACTCATCCACATCTCATGAGATCTCAGGCCATTGAGCGAGATCCAGGGGCACATCTCTTGTGACATAAGTCCAAATCTCAGGAGACCTCTCCAAATATTGTTAGACTTCGGGCCCAGTTGGTGAGATCAGGGACACATCTCATGTCCAAATCTCAGGAGAACTCATCCAAATCTCATATATCTCAGCCCCAGTCATCAAGATCTAGGGCCAAAACTCCTGAGACCTCTGGCCAAAGATCCCTTACGTCTCAAGAGGGCCTGTCACTCCCTAGCAGAACTGGCTTTAGGCTGCTTAAGTAGCTAGGGATGGCACCTTCTGGAACTGGGTACAACTTCCAATATTTGCACAAATTCCCCCCAGACAAAACCTGCAGGAAGGTACAAGGTGTCTCACTCCTATATCCCTGGTGTTTCAGCATCTTCTTTGAAGTGGGCGTAAAAAGGTAGCACTGAATTCAGGATGAATAGTCCTGGAGCCTCTTCTTCACATAAAATGGAAGTAATAGAACCAGGAGGGCAAGAGGAGAAGACAGAAGCAGTTTGCCACCCCTGCTAGACATATGAGCACACAGGCAGTCTCCATGGGGGCTTTCAACACGATAAGGTTCTCTCTGTTTGTCGCCCCATCCCCCTCCCAGTAAAAAGAGATAAGGCACCTCTTTCCTTAGCCAGATCTCATGTAATCTTGGGGCAAATCTCGTGAATTCCCAGGCTCCCTCTCACAATATCTCAGAACAAATCTCACAGTACCTCTAGACAAATCTCAAGAGATCAAAGGCCAGTGGTTGGAACTCGGCCAAAATCTTCTGAGAGGTCAGGCTGAATCTCACAAAATCTATGGACAACTTTCGAGGGAACCAGGGAGAAATCTCTTGAGAACTCCAAAGGGTTGGGAACTTCCTAGAGTCGACTCCTATGCAGCATAATATGTAGCACTGGGACATTCCTGTATTTGAGATCCCTGGGAACACCTGGCAATCACAAACATCCCCAGATGCCAATGTAATGTGGGGGTCAAGAGGGAGGATTGAAATAGGGATGAATGGGCCTCCAGGTACCTTATTTTCACTACATTAGAAGTGATAGGCACAGAAAGCCATTACGTGTAGGAAGAGGCAATGAGGCTGGGAGCTGGCTCATCTCAACACACAGGAAGGCTCCCTGGATGCTTTCCCAGGTTGTCAGCATTTCAGGACAGTCTGTTTGAGATTTGTCCACCGCAGAAATAAGCCACCTCTTCCCTTTGCCAAATCTCACGTGATCTTGGGGGCAAATCTCACATGATCTAAGTCCAAATCTCGGGAGATCTCATCCAAATCTCATGAGATATCAGGCCCAGTCAGCCAGGTCTAGAGCCAAACCTTATGAGATCTCTGGCCAAACCTCCTGAGCTATCAGGAGGACCTGGCAGTCCCTAGTTGAGCCTCCTTTGTGCTGGTTAGGTGGGTAGGAATGGCATATTCAGGATTGGGTACAACTGCCAATATTTGTAGTTTTACAAATGCTCCCAGAAGTGACCTGCCAAAAGACACAAGGAGTCTCACTCTTATGTCCCTGGTGTTTCAGCATCATGGGTGAAGAGGTGGTAACAAAGTAGCACTGAATTCAGGATGAATGGCCCCTCTGGCTTTTAGAAATGGGGGTAGGAGGAGAAAGAAGATGCCACATTCCCAGGAACTGTACCTCTGAACACACAGGCAGACTCCCTGGGGACTTTCCCAGGCTTTCAACATGGTAAGGCTGTCTATGTGTGTCTCTCTCCCACCCCCCAAAAGATAAGCCACCTCTTGCCCTAGCCAGATCTCATGTAATTTGGGGGCAAAAATCATGAATTCTCAGGACACCTCTGGAGAAATCTCAGACCAAATTTCACGAGATTTCAGGACAAATCTCTCAAGATCAATGGCCACCCCTGGAAATCAGCCAAAATCTCCTGAGAGGTTAGGCCAATCTCAGCTGATCTCTGGAGACCTGGGGAGAAATCTCATGGGAACCCAGCAGGGATGGGAACTACCTAGCCTCAAATCCCACACAACATAATAGGTAGTGCTGGGACATTCCTGGATTGGGGACCCCTGGGGACACCTGTCATTCTACAAATACCCCCAGATGCCAGCAGCACAAAGACACAAGGTGTCTTGTTTATATGTCCACCATATTCAGCATCCTAGGTGATGTGGGGATCAAAACAGAGCACTGAAATAGGGATGAATGGGCCTCTAGGTCCCTTATTGACACTCTGTTCAAGGCGATAGGGACAGGACGGCAGTAGGTGCAGGAAGAGGCAACCAGCATGGGAGCTGCTTATCTGAACACACGGGAAGGCTCCCTGGGTGTTTTCCCCAACTTTAACAATTCAGGACAGTTCGTTTGAGACTCACCATTCACAGAAACAAGCCACCTCTTCCCTTTGCCATATCTCAGGAAAGCACATGGTAATTCTTGCAGGTTCTCGGGCCAAATCTCGTGTCATCTTGGCCCAAATCTCATGAGATCTCGAGCTGAATTTCATGAGATCTATGGCCAAAACCAAAGGTGGAGGCATCACAATGCCAGACTTCAAGCTCTATTACAAAGCTGTGATCATCAAGACAGTATGGTACTGGCACAAAAACAGACACATAGATCAATGGAACACAATAGAAAACCCAGAAATGGACCTTCAACTCTAAGGTCAACTAATCTTTGACAAATCAGGAAAGAATATCCAATGGAAAAAAAACAGTCTCTTCAACAAATGGTGTTGGGAAAATTAGACAGCCACATGTAGAAGAATTAAACTGGATCATTCTCTTATACCATATACAAAGATAAACTCAAAATGGATGAAAGATCTGAATGTGAGACAGGAATCCATCAAAATCGTAGAGGAGAACATAGGCAGCAACCTCTTCAACCTCAGCCGCAGCAACTTCTTGCTAGACACATCTCCAAAGGCAAGGGAAACAAAAGCAAAAATGAACTCTTGGGACTTAATCAAGTTAAAAAGCTTCTGCACAGCAAAGGAAACAATCAACAAAACTAAAAGGCAACCTACTGAATGGGAGAAGATATTTGCAAATGACATTACAGATAAAGGGCTGGTATCTAAGATCTATAAAGAACTTCTCAAACTCAACACCCAAAAAACAAAAAATCCAGTCAAGAAATGGGCAGAAGATATGAACAGTTATTTCTCCAAAGAAGACATACAAATGGCCAACAGACACATGAAAAAATGCTCAACATCACTCAGCATCAATGAAATACAAATTAAAACCACAGTGAGATACCACCTCACACTAATCAGAATGGCTAAAATTAACAAGCCAGGAAACAACAGATGATGACGAGGATGCAGAGAAAGGGGAACCCTCTTACAGTGCTGGTGAGAATGCAAGCTGGTACCCTCACTCTGGAAAACAGTATAGAGGTTCCTTAAAAAGTTAAAAGTAGAGCTACCTTCCAATCCAGCAATTGCACTACTGGGTATTTACCCAAAAGATACAAACAGGATTAGGAGTCCAAGATGGCGGAGGAGTAGGAGACCTTAATTTTGTCTGGTCCAGGAATTCAGCTAAATAGCTACTAAATCATTCTGAATGCCTGCAAACTCAACCAGAGATCAAGGAAAAGAAAGCTGCAACTCTACGAACAGAAAAGTGACCACTTTCTGGAAGGGAGGACATGCAGAGAAGTGAATCCGAGGCGATATTTGGGAAGATAGACCGCGGGGGGAGGGAGCCTCCATCAGCCAGTGATATCAGCATGTGGTAGAGCAGCGGAGCACAAAATCAGAACTTTTAGAAGTCTGCTCCGCTGAGGCACATTGCTCAGACTGCTCAGCAGGGACAAAACCCTCACTGGGACAGTGTGGTCTCAGGACCCTCAGGGTCACAGGAAGACCAGGGGTGCCTGAGTGTGGCAGAGCTCCCAGGCATCAGAGCGGGGAAGCTGGATGCAATCAGTGAGCCTAGGAGTAGGGACACAATAGGGCCACTGCCAAGCAGCAGAACCAGCGAGAACCCCCTTCCCTCCCCAGGAGGAGCAGTGCAGGAGCCACAGGAGTCTACAGGGTTTGGAGACTCGAAATGGTATCATGTGCCTGCAATAGAAATGCTTGGTTGCAGGCCAGCTGAGCATGGAGTGTGGAGTGTGGCGGGAGACCAGGGAGACAAGAGTGATTGACCGCTTTTCTCTGAGGGCTCACTGAGGAGTGGGACCACCGAGCTTTTGGCTCCAGGGCAGGAGACTGGGAGGCCACCCTTTTCATTCTCATCTTCTAAAGCTGTGTGGAAAGCCTTCAGGGAACAAAAAGCCAAATAGAGCAAACCAGAGCAGATTACTTAGCCTGGCCCCCTGGCGAGAGCGGTACAATTCTGCCTGGGGCGAATATACTTGAGAATCCACGTGACAGGCCCCTCCCGCAGAAGATCAGCAAGAACAGCCAGCCAAGACCAAGTTTACTGATCAATGAGAACTGCGAAACTCCAGCCCTAGGGAATACAGCACATAAAACTCATGGCTTTTTCCCCATGATTCTTTAGTTTTTCAACTTTAATTTTTTAATTTTCTTTATTTTTTCTTTTTAAAAAAATTTTTTCCTTTCCTTTTTCAATCAATTTCTTATTTTATCAACTCCTTTTTAAAATATTTTTTTAATTTTCATTTTTACAGTTACATTCTATCCCTTCATTGTAGTTAATCTTATTTTTGTATATATATACATATATACGTTTTTCTTTCTTTAGAATTTTGGGATGCAGTTTCTTCTAACAGACCAAAATACCCCCCAAATCTAGTGTATGGCTCTTTTCTATTCACCTGTATGATCATATTCTTTATTTTCTTCTTCTTCTTCCTTTTTTGTTTTGTTTTGTTTTCTTGTTTTGTTAAAGCCTTTTTAAATTTTTGACTTTACAGTTACATTCTATCCTTTCAATGTATTTAATTTTATTTTTGTACATATAAGTTTTTCTTTCTTTACACTTTTGAGACTTCCTCTAATAAACTGACCAAAATACACTCAGGAGATAGTTTATTGCTCTGTTCTGTTCACTTATCTGTTTATAACCCTTCCTTTTTGTTGTTGTTGTTGTTGTTGTTGTTGTTGTTTTTCCTTTCTCTTTTGTCTTTTCTTGTCTTTTAATTTCCATTTTTACAGTTACATACTATCCTTTCATTGTATTTAATTTTATTTTTGTACATATGTAAGTTTTTCTTTCTTTACAATTTTGGGATCTATTTTTCTAAAAACAGACCAATTACACACAGAATTCTGTGTATTGCTCTATTCTGCTCACCTTTCTGATTATATCTCTTTCTTTTTCTTTTTCTTTTTCCTTTTTCTCTTTTTTCCCTCCAGTTTCAGGTCTCTTCTGACTTGTTTAGTGTATATTTCTCTGGGGTCACTGTGGCCATTTTAGTATTTTGTTCTCTCATTTGTCTATTCTTCTCTGGACAGAATGACAAGATGGAAAAACTCACCTCAAAAAAGAGAATAAGAGGCAGTACTGACTGCCAGGGACCTAATCAATATGGAAATTAGTAAGATGTTGGAACTAGAGTTCAGAATAACAATTATAAAGATACTAGCTGGGCTTGAAAAAAGCATAGAAAACACTAGAGAATCCCTTTCTGGACTAAAATCTAACCAAGTTGAAATAAAAAGAAAAAGGCTATTAATGAGATGTAATAAAAATGGAGGTTCTAACTGCTAGAATAAGTGAGGCAGAAGAGAGGATAAGTGATATAGAAGACCAAGATGGAGAATAAAGAGGCTGAGAAAAAGACAAGTAAACAACTACTGGATCACGAGGGAAGAATTCAAGAGATAAGTGATACCATAAAGTGGAACAATATTAGAATAATTGGTATCCCAGAAGAAAAGGAAAGAGAGAGGGGGCAGAAGGTATACTGGAGCAAATTATAGCAGAGAACTTTCCTAATCTGGGGAAGGAAACAGGCATCAAAATCCAGGAAGCAAAGAGAACACCCTCAAAATCAATAAAAATTGGTCAACACCCAATACAATAGTGAAACTTACAAATCTCAGAGACAAAGAGAAAATCCTGAAAGCAGCTCGGGACAAGAGGTCTGTAACCTACAACGGTAGAAACATTAGATTGGCAGCAGACCTATCCATGGAGACCTGCAGGCCAGAAAGGACTGGCATGATATATTCAGGGTGCTAAATGAGAAAAATATGCAGCCAAGAATACTTTATCCAGCTAGGATGTCATTCAAAATAGAAGGAGTGATATAAAGCTTCCAGGACAAACAAAAACTAAAAGAATTTGTGATCAACAAACCAGCCCTACAATAAATATTAAAAGGGGTCCTCTAAGCAAAGAGAGAGCCCAAAAGTAACATAGACCAGAAAGGAAAGGAGACAATATACAGTAACAGTCCCTTTACAGGCAATACAATGGCACTAAATACATATCTTTCAATAGTTACTCAGAATGTAAATGGGCTAAATACCCCAATCAAAAGACACAGGGTATCAGATTGGATAAAAAAGCAAGATCCATCAATATACTGTCTGCAAGAGGCTCATTTTAGACCCAAAGCCACCTCCAGATTTAAAGTGAGGGGGTGGAAAGCCATTTATCATGCTAATGGACATCAAAAGAAAGCTGTGGTGGCAATCCTTATATCAGTCTGGGGAACAAACTGAGGGTTACAGAAGGGAGGGGAATCGGTAACAGAGTAAGGGGTATTAAGGAAGGTACGTGTTGTGATGAGCTCTGAGTTTTAAACGCAACTAATGAATCATTGAACACTACATCAAAAACTAATGATGTACCTTATGTTGGCTAATTGAACATAATAAAAAACAAATAAAAATAAATAAATAAAAATAAATAAACCAAAGACTGTAATAAGAGATGAGGAAGGACACTATAGTATAATTAAAGGGTCTATCCAATAAGAAGATCTAACAATTATAAATATTTATGCCCCTAACATGGGGGCAGCCAATTATATAAGCCAATTAATAACAAAATTAAAGAAACACATTGATAATAATACATAATAGTAGGTGACTTTAACACCCCCCCTAAGTAGATCATCTAAGGAGAGGATCATCTAAGTAGAGGGTCAACAAGGAAATAAGGGCTTTGAATGACACACTGGATGAGATGGACTTCACAGACATATTCAGAACATTCCATCCCAAAACAACAGAATACACATTCTTCTCGAGTGCACATGGAACATTCTTCGGAATAGATCACATACTGCATCACAAATCAGGTCTCAACTGGTACCAAAAAACTGGGATCATTCCCTGCATATCTTCAGACCACAATACTTTGGAACTCAATCACAAGAGGAAATTTGGAAAGAATTCAAATACATGGAGGCTAAAGAGCATCCTACTAAAGAATGAATGGGTCAACCAGGAAATTAAGGAAGAATTTAAAAATTCATGGAAAGAAATGAAAATGAAAACACAACTGTTCAAAGTCTTTGGGATGCAGCCAAGGCGGTCCTAAGAGGGTAGTATATAGCACCACAAGCCCTTCTCAAGAAACAAGTAAGGTCTCAAATACACAAACTAACCTTACATCTAAAGGAGTTGGAGAAAGAACAGTAAATAAAGCCTAAACCAAGCAAGAGACGTGAAATAATAAAGATTAGAGCAGAAATCAAAAGAACAGTGGAACAGATCAACAAAACTAGAAGCTAGTTATTTGGAAGAATTAATAAGATCAATAAACCCCTAGCCAGACTTATCAAAAGGAAAAGAGAAAGGACCAAACTTAATAAAATCATGAATGAAACAGGAGAGGTCACAACCAACACCAAAGAAATATAAACAGTTTTAAGAACATATTATGAGCAACTATATGCCAACAAATTAGGCAGTCTGGAAGAAATGGATGCATTCCTAGAGACATATAAACTACCGAAACTGAACTAGGGAGAAATAGAAAACCTGAACTGACCCATAACCAGCAAGGAAATTGAAGCAGTAATCAAAAATCTCCCCACAAACAAGAGCCCAGGGCCAGATGGCTTTCCAGGGGAATTCTACCAAACATTTAAAGAAGAATTAACACTTATTCTTCTGAAGCTGTTTCAAAAAATCAAAATGGAAGGAAACCTTCCAAACTCTATGAGGCCAGAATTACCTTGGTCCCCAAACCAGACAAAGACCCCACCAAAAAGGAGAATTACAGACCAGTATCCCTGATGAAGATGGATGCCAAAATTCTCACCAAAATACTAGCCAATAGGATCCAACAGTACATTAAAAGGATTATTCACCACGACCAAGTGGGATTTATTCCTGGGCTGCAAGGTTGGTTCAACACCGCAAATCAATCAATGTGATACACTACATAAATAAAAGAAAGGACAAGAACCATATGATCCTCTCAATAGATACAGAAAAAGCATTTGACAAAGTACCACATCCTTTCTTGATTAAAACTCCTCACAGTGTAGGGATAGAGGGTACATACCTCAATATCATAAAAGCCATCTATGAAAAACCCAAAGGGAATATCATTCTCAACAGGGAAAACCTGAGAGCTTTTCCTCTAATGTCAGGACCACAATAGGGATGTCCACTCTCACCACTGTTGTTCAACATAGTACTGGAAGTCCTAGCCTCAGCAATCAGACAACAAAAAGAAATAAAAGGCATTCAAATTGGCAACGAAGAAGTCAAACTCTCACTCTTGCAGATGACATGATACTTTATGTGGTAAACCCAAAAACTCCACCCCAAAATTGCAAGAATTCATACAGGAATTTAGCAATGTGGCAGGATATAAAATCAATGCATAGAAATCAGTTGCATTTCTGTACATAAAAATGAGACATCAGAAAGAGAAATTAAGGAGTCGATCCCATTTACAATTTCACCCAAAACCATAAGATACCTAGGAATAAACCTCACTGAAGAGGTAAAGGATTTGTACTCTGAAAACTATAGAATACTCATGAAAGACATTGAGGAAGACACAAAGAAATGGAAAAACATCCCATGCTCATGGATTGGAAGAAGAAATATTGTTAAAATGTCTATGCTACCCAGAGCAACCCCTATTAAAATACCATCAACATTTTTCACAGAGCTGGAACAAACAATCTTAAAATTTGTATGGAACAAGAAAGGACCCCGAATAGCCAGAGGAATGTTGAAAGAGAAAACCAAAGGTGGAGGCATCACAATGCCAGACTTCAAGCTCTATTACAAAGCTGTGATCATCAAGACAGTATGTACTGGCACAAAAACAGACACATAGATAAGTGGAATAGAATAGAGAACCCAGAAATGGACCCTCAACTCTAAGGTCCACTCATCTTTGACAAATCAGGAAAGAATATCCAATGGAAAAAGGACAGTTTCTTCAATAAATGGTTCTGGGAAAATTGGACAGCCACATGTAGAAGAATCAAACTGGACCATTTTTTTATACCATACACAAAAATAGACGCAAAATGGATGAAAGATCTAAATGTGAGATAGAAATCGATCAAAATCCTAGAGGAGAACATAGGCAGCAACGTCTTCAACCTCAGGCGTAACAACTTCTTGCTAGACACGTCTCCAAAGGCAAGGGAAACAAAAGCAAAAATGAACTCTTGGGACTTCATCAAGTTAAAAAGCTTCTGCACAGCAAAGGAAACAACAAAACTAAAAGGCAAACTATGGAATGGGAGAAGGTATTTGCAAATGACATATCAGATAAAGGACTAGTACTAAAGAACTTCTCAAACTCAACACCCAAAAAAACAAAAAATCCAGTCAAGAAATGGGCAGAAGACATGAACAGTTTTTTCTCCAAAGAAGACTTACAAATGGCCAACAGACACATGAAAAAAATGCTCAACATCACTCGGCATCGGGGAAACACAAATCAAAACCACAATGAGATACCACCTCACACCAGTCAGAATGGCTAAAATTAACAAGTCAGGAAACAACAAATATTGGCAAAGATGGGGAGAATGGGTACCTCTTATACTGCTGGTGGGAATGCAAGCTGGTACAGCCACTCTGGAAATTGAAAATAGAGCTGCCCTATGACCCAGCAATTGTACTCCTAAGTATTTACCCAAAGGATACAAACATAGCGATCACAAGGGGCACCTGCACCCCAATGTTTATAGCAGCACTGTCCACAGTAGCCAAACTATGAAATGAGCCCAGCTGGCCATCGACAGAATTAATTCTTACCATTTTCCACATCATAGATGGAACTGGAGGGTATTATGCTAAGCAAAACAAGTCAGTCAGGAGAAAGATAAATACCATGTGATTTTACTCATATTTTGAATTTAAGAAATAAACAGATAAACATGGGGGAGGGGAAGGGAAAATAAAATAAGATAAAAACAGAAAGGAAGGCAAACCATAAGAGACTCTGAAGTCTAGGAAACAAACTGAGGGTTGTTGGAGGCGAGGTGGGTCAGGGAAGGGATAACTGGGTTATGGGTATTAAAGAGGGTCTCTTTTTGTAATGAGCACTGGGTGTTATTTGCCACTGATGAATCACTAAATTCTACCTCTGAAACTAATACAAAGAAAAAATGAAATTACATTGGTGTAATATAAAGAAATGGAAGTGCTTAAGAAATGTGAACAATAAAGTTTGTTATACATCTAATTGGATTTGTAGACTTTCACTTAAGAGCAAATGAGAAATACAATCATTTTCAATCAAAAAAAAAAAGAAAGAAAGAATAGAGTGAGTTTTAGGCATGACAATAAACTGAGAGATTAGGAAGAACCAGTATGAATGGGCTCTACTGAGCTATCCCCAAACCCAGTGCAAATGAAAATGAGCTCTTCACCTGGGCCAGGCCTGAGAAGGAAGGTAAAGTAGGAGAGTTTCCAGAGCCTTATCCCCAACTCTGTTTAAAGTCTCTCTGGCGGTCTGACTTATAAAGAGCTTGGAAGTCATCATTGCTAGCCTCACAGAAAGAAAAAAAGCCAAAAAAACAAAACAAAACAAACAAACAGAAACCCAAATCATCAAGTCTTAGATACATTAGGAAATTGAAGTTACAGGAAACATTGTCACCCAAAAAACTGGAGAGTCAGGCACATACAAAGAATCATATTTTACCAGGAGCAGAAGCTGCAGTTGGAGCCTGGTAGGAACACATGAAGGACAATTGACTAATTACTCGATACTGAGCCTAGTCTAGCTTGAGAGATAAACATGTGTAGGCCCCCGATCCCACCCCACCCCACCCACACACACTTTACTGGGTTTTATGTCCAGGAGCCCCACCAAGTTCTCAGGGTGAATATGGAAGAAAAACTCCCTTGTACATTCTGCAGGGGCGGGGGAAAGTAATGATTTAAAAATAAGCCCAGAATGCTCTGTTCTCCTTGAAAAAGGTCTGCCTTCAAGGGAAACTGTTCTACCAGAGCTTAAGCAAACTTGGTTTCCCAAAACCTAGTTGACCTGGGGAAAGGGAAATACCCAATTCTGGCCCCCTCTTCCTATCTCATTTAATGGGGAAGGAGGAGGAAGCTGAGAATCAGGGACACAGGTTCACTAAAACACTGAGACCTAATCATAGATTATAGGATGTTTCTCCTCCCCCAATAGTTTGCCAACCTATCGATGTGGCTCCTGTATAATAAGAGGGACTTAGAGCTAAAAGAACGGCAAGCCTCAGACCTTATTTGAGAAAGAGTCTCTAGGGAAATCCAAGAACATTGGAAAAAATTCTAGCCTCACCTATAGCAAAGAGTAAACACAGTCCAATTCCTAGCCCAAAAAACATTCCTTTTACCCAGTAGCTTATGTCTGGCTTCCAAAAAAATTATAAGGTATGCTAAAAGGCAAAAAGCCCAGTTTGAAGAGACAAAATAAGTATTAGAGTCAGACTCAGATATGGTAGAGATTTTAGAATTATCAAATTGGAAGTTAAAATAACTATGATTATTATGCTGAGGGCCTTAATGGAAAATGTGTATAATACGCAAGAACGGATGGATAATGTCAACAAAGAGAGGGAAACGCTAAGAAAGAATCAAAAGGAAATTCTACAAATCAAAAACACTGCAATAGAAATGAAGATTGCTTCTGGTGGGCTCAGCAGTAGATTGGACACAGCCAAGGAAAGAATCAATGAACTTGAAAATATGTCAGTAAAACTTCCCAGACTAAAATACAAAGAGGAAAAAAAAAAAACAGGGAAACAAACAAACACAGAAATATGAGAAAACTACAAAAGTGTAATATAGCATAATGGGAATACCAGAAGAGACAGAGAAAAGAACAGAAAAAATATTGAAGTAATAATAGCTGAGAATTTCCCAAAATTAATGACTGATACCAAATCACAGAACCCTGAAGCTCAGAAAACACCAAAAAAAATCTATGCCCAGGAATATCATATCAAGCTCTATAAGATCAAAAACAAACAGAAAATCTTAAAAGAAGCCAGAGGAATAAAAACACCTTTCCTATAGAGAAACAAGGATAAGAATTACATTGGACTTCTTTCCAGAAACCTTGCCAACAAGAAGAAAGTAGAGTGAAATATTTAAAGTGTTGAAAGAAAAAGCATCCCTGTGGTAAAGACAAAAATCTAAGCTCTCCTTTTCCGTGTGTGGAGCTATGAGTGGAAAGTGACTGCTCAGACATGCTCTACATCTCCCTGTCCCTTCTCATATAAATGTCACCATATAACTGGTTCTAACAAATGGAATGTAAGCAAAAAACACGTGTGTCACTTTAAGGCCAAGAAAAGGGTATGCCCTCCATTTTCTCTTTCCCCTTCACTCTGGTAGATGAAGAAAACCACAAGGTCCCAAGGGTGTGGCTGAGCCACAAGACGGAAGGATCCTGGGTCCCTAAATTGCAGCATGAAAGAAAGTCACCTGTAAACCAAGAATACCCACAAAGAACTGTTACATAAAAAAAATAAATTTCTATTGTTTGAGCCTTTATGCCTTTGGGATCTGTTTGTTACAGCAGCTAGAACTACACTAGGTATTACAATTCTCTTTCTTCTTTTTCTAGAGAAACCTCTGAGCGTTCCTTAACCCTTTGAGGTGCGTTAGCCACATGCTTCTTGTCCAGGAACTTTCTAAGCCCTTTTAGGAATTGTCCAAATCAGGGTTTCCCTGACCATTTATCAAGATCTCTCAGGAATATTTTGAGGCTTTACTGGGAAATATCTAATGTTGAGGTCATATCTTGATCTTCTGAGGTTCCAGAATCCCAGGGAAGAGAAAGATACAGTTGGCATGACACACCGTTCCCTCTCCCAATCCAGCATTTCCATGTCCAAATAGCCGAAGATTTCCACCATGAAATGGCAACTCTCCTTTCCTCTCCGTCAGAGAAGCCTATGAAAGCCAACGTTGGGAACTCTAAGTCCAAGGTTGCCCACTGACACTGTCTCAATTAGCCATCGCCACAAACATCCTACATAACAAGCCACCCCAGGACTCAATAGCTTAAGACAAAACAAAGATCTCTTCTCATTTTCACAGGATGGCTGTGTAGAAAAGGTCTCGTTCTGGAGCCTAAGCTGGAGGGACAGTGACTACCTGGCATGGTTTTATCATGGCAGAGGACAAAAGTTCCCAGAGGTGCGGATGGAAACATGTGAGACCTTTTAGTATCTATGCTCAGGACTTCACACATAGTCACATTCAATTGGCCAAAGCATGTCATATGGCCAGGCCAAGTAAAGGGGCATCGAAGTCCATTCTGCACACACGAGGCCTCAGCAGTTCTGCGATGTAACAGCAGGGTGTACTACCATAGGGATGCATTAATTCAGTCTACCACAGTCCCTGAAAAATACAGCCACAGGAGTTGTAGTATGCTTACCTAAGGTCCATGGGGCCTCTACTGAAGGAGGTCAGAAATGTGTATTCACCAGGAGACACTACAGCTCAGTATGAATATTTTGTGGGACTTGGGCTCTTTAGAATCCCTATGACTTAAATACTGCAATAATGCAATAGGAGGAAATACGAAGTCAGACCAAGAGCATAATTAAAAAACTATTATGTTGATTTCATAGGTGTTCTGCTCACATTTAAGTACCTACTGATAGAAACCCATTCTATCAATCATTAAAGCCATGCACGGTCTCAAAGACTAGCTTCAGTCACTCCTCATGCAGACTAAGATGAAGTCTTAACAGGAACGGAATTGCTGAATGATGGAGCTGAGGGGAAGCTCTGACAATATCTGGCTGGTCCAATTCCCTCTTTCTGAAGATGAGGAAACGCAGGCAGAGACAAAGGAGCATGACTTATGAGCCACTTAAATACAAATGTCTGCAGTGTATTGTGCCTTCCCCAGCACTCTGTTCCTGTGAGAAAGTTTTGTTAGCAGTTACGGACTTGTACTAAGGTGGGCCCCATGACAATAATTGTGATCATGGGGCTGTGGGCTCAAAGTCAAGAATTCGGGTGAGTAGGGGCGCCTGGGTGGCTCCATCGGTTCAGCATCTGCCTTTGGCTCAGGTCATGATCCCAGAGTGCTGGGACTGAGCCCCACTTCGGGCTCCCTGCTCAGTGGGGAGTGTGTTCTCCTTCTCCATCGCCCTCTGCCCCTCCCCCATTCGTGCTCTCCTTCTCTCAAATAAAGAAAATCTTTCTTAAAAAAGATAAGGTGACCCATTTGGTTGGCCTCTTCCCAGGAAAAACCCAATCAAAGCTGCATAAGAACTTTAGGGCTCTCAGAGTCAAAAACCCTAACATAATATTCCTCTTCAGTTATCTCATAACCTGTGTTAATATTTTTTTTTTTTTTGTAAGCAGGGGAATTGCCAATGATGTCCCAGTATCCTTCTCTTTCCTGACACTCTCCTCACTTTTCCATTTACAGTAGTCATTTCTCAGAAAAGTTAAGATGGAAATGTCAATCAACTTGAGCTAAGACATCACTCCTGCTCTAAAAATGCTAACTTTACACACAGAAAGAACTGTTCATGAAAGGGAGGCAAACCATGAGACTTTTAACTCTAGGAAACAAACTGAGTTTTGCTGGAGGGGCGGTGGGTGGGGGGATGCCACAACTGGGTGATGGGCATCAGCAGAGGGCACTTGATGTAATGAGCGCTGGGTGTTATTATATACAACTGATGAATCACTAAGTTCTACCCTTGAAACTAATAATACACTATATGTTAACTAAATTGAATTTAAGAGTAAAAAATAAATAAAATTAATAAATAAAAAGAACTGTTCATTAAAACAAACAAGAAATGCTAACATCCTCACCTCTCCTGATATTTGAATAGCGTTCTTCTTCCATCAGTTAGACCTGCTTTGCTCTTGGGTTGTCCACCATAATTACACTTCAAAGATGTGTTTTTCATACTATTATGTTATGCATTAAGACCTACACAGCTCCACAGTAGCCTCTCCATGGCATAGAGAAGTAACATTCACATTATCAATAAATTGAAACGGCCACAAAAATTTGGAGAGATCTTTCCCAGCAGCTACTTAGATCTCAGGGACAGTCTCAGAAGTTTGACAAAACTCTCTCCTTGACCAAATTTTAGTCAGTCTCCTCTGAACCCTCTTCTCTACGAGGCCTCTATCTTGGGCACGCACACATCCCCCTCCAGTCCACAGCCTTAGCCCACTTCTAGCAAGAATCCTGCTGAGTCAGTTTAGAGAGAACTCGCCCCCACCCTGGATATCTGATCAGCCTGGCCTGTCATCAGCAAGAATTCCTCTCCCACTACTGTCACCTCGGAATGTCTACCCACTGATTCCCTTACTCTGCCTGCGGGCTGTACTTCCCCAACCTATCTTTGCTGTATTCAGAGCTGAGTCCGTATCTCTCCCCTAGTGTGATAGTCTCGACGCCTACTTCCATATTACTGAATAAGTCTTCCTTTGCATTTTAACACAAGTGCCAGAATTTTTTTTTTTTTTTTTTTTTTCCTTGAACGACTTCCCAACAAAAACCCAAACCCAGAATCTTTTTCTGGAATGAGAAGGGCTTCGGGGCTTGTCTGCTCATTGTCCAAAGAGCTGTCCTTTGAACGTTTTGGAGAAGATCCCTCTATATAGTTACTTCCTCCACGAGATTACATGCTCGAGCTTTAACAGGTAACAACTACGCGTACCAGGAAGTTCCTTCCCCATGTATACTACGAACCCGAAGTTCTGGACCTATGCTTGCCAGCATCCGAGGATGCTTCCCCAAAGATCCTGGACCCCTCCTTAGGCCCCTCCACACTCCCTTGCTGGTCTAGCCTTCATAACGCATTCCTTGAAGCTTCGACAGGGTGCCTCGGGTGCTCCTCCAAGCAAACGCAAACCACTGGTGAATGCAAACGAGCACAGGGATAAGTGCACCCAGGTCACACTCCGTTAAAGCGTAAATCCGGGCTCTTCCTGCCTCCGGCCCGCCGAGGGCGCACACAGCGCATCGGAAGCTGACGGCCCCCGGGGGGGGCGGGGTAGGGAGGGGAACCGAGAGGGCGGAGGGCACCGCGGCGCAGGCCGGTGCGAAGGCGACGCGAGGAGGGTCGGGAGCTCCGCGGGGAGGAACGTGACGAGCCGACCTGCCGGAAACTGCGCCGGGAGGAGGGTCCGGAGCTGGAGCGGGGCCGTCCCCCGGCGCCGCCGAGGCCCGCTGACATCAGCCGCGCTCCTCCCCCTCGCCTCCCAACACCCTCAGCTCACGGCCGGACCCTCCTCCTCCCACCACGTGTCCTCCCCGCTCCCTCCCGAGGGGCCGCGCGCACGGGAAGCCGGAGAGGCGGCGGGGATGGCGCTGTGACAGCCGGGCCGGAGCCCTCGGCGTCTCCCCCCGCGGCCCCGGCCCGCGCCCCGGCCGCTCGGTGAGTGCGCGCGGGCGGCGAGCCGGAGGCCCGAGGTGGCGTGGCCCTTCCCGCCGCTCCGGGGCGGCTCGGCGGCGGCGGGGGCGGGGGCGCGAGGCTGCAGCTGCAGCGGCCGCCACCGCCTTTGTTGCGGGCCCGCCCGGGTGGCAGGCGGTGCCGGCTCCCGCCGCCCGGCAGGTGCGCCGGGGCGGGGAGGGGGCCCGGCGGGGAGGAGGGCTGGGCCGCTGGGGGCGGGGGGCAGGCGGGGGCGGCGGGAGCGCTCCCGGCGCGGGACCCGGGAGAAAGGGAAATGGGACAAGATGGCTGGAGAAACCCAAGCGCGCCCGGGGGCGCGGCGGCCGCGGGCGGGGCGCGGGGCCGTGGGCGGGTGGGCGGCGGCGGCCGTGGCTGCGGGCACCTTGCCGGGGACACCATCGCTGCCGGGCGGTGTCACCTCTGCCCCCACCTCTTGCCCAGGAGCGGGCGGGGGAGGCGGCGGCCAAGTTCGGGCCCCAGCTCCCAGGGATCTGAAGCCTGTTCCGCTCGTCCCAGACCCGTCGCATTCGCCAGTCCTTTTTGGAAATCTAGAAAAAGCACACTTTGAACTCTGGAGGGATCTTTTCTTCGGAAGCCCGGGAGGATGCGGCCCACAAGATGCACACTCACTCACACCTAGTAATTGCCCGCGCCCCTAGAGGGCAGGAACGCGGCCCTTTGTACGGGCCTACTGCTCAGGCAGAAGAGTATTTGCGGCCCAGAGGCATTTCGCGGCGGGGGTGGGCCCTAGCAGATTTCTGCACCTTCTTGGGTATCCAGGCATACACCTCACTATGTATCACTGAGTCTCGGGTTTGGAAAAATCCCTTAAGGCAGAATGACTATTTTCTGAACCAGCTCATGGACAGAATCTTTGACTTTGGAAAATCCAGGTGATGGTTATTCTGGTCCTACCAACCTCCTGATGCTTAACTGGCCTGTAGGGACAACCCAGTTGAGCAAGTGTCCTATCTGTATCCAAACACCTTCATTGATAGGAAGCCAACACCCCTTTCCTGCCGCAGATTTCATGTTTGAGTGGCACTGACTGGGAGCAAGTTGTCTTTCACTGCACTCTTTAGAACCTCTCCCAGGAATGTTTACCCACCGGCCTGTTCTGCCCCTGGGTCTCTACAGAACCAGTCTGGGCTCTTCCACAGGTAGTTTTTTAAATATTTGAAGGCAGTCAGGTATGTTATCTGCCTGCACCCCCTCTTATCATAATTAAATATGTCACCTTCCAGCTTCCTGGTGCTTTTCCTAAATCCCTTCCTCCCCAGGCCCGACTCCGTTCCTTCCCTTATTCCAGCCTCAACAGTGCTCAGGGCTAAGAGGTTTGTGCAAGCTAAGCCACCCCCATCCCAGGCTTTGAAGCGTTCACACTAGCGCCTGATTTTTCTCAACTGAATCTTGCTTGCAGAGATGGAGTCCACAGCCTACACTCTCAATTTGACCCTAAAAGAGGAAGAAGAGGAGGAAGAGATTCAGAGCCGGGAACTGGAAGATGGCCCCACGGATATGCAGAGAGTCCGGATCTGCTCAGAGGGTGGATGGGTAAGTAAGAAGATGTGGGGTCCACACAGCTATGAGGAGAGAAGCAGGCCTGGGAGCCAGGCTTGTTTTAAGTCTCCTCCTCAGGCAGACATAGGAAGTAAAAATAGCCCAGCCCAGCCCGGTATGTTTGCATTCCTGAGAAAACAGTCCTGTGGCTTTAAAAGGCACTGTGAAGAATGGAAGAGCTGGTTCTAGGAACAGTCTCTTCAGCCATGGCGCTGATCAGCATTCGGGTTGGAAATTCCGGAGGCGGAGAGCTCATCTCTCTGCTGTTCCCCTGAGTCCCCTACACCCTGCTCAGTGTCCGGCGTGTTGCAGACACCAACTACCAAACTATAGGGTTTGCTGACCTATGTCAAAGAAAAAAAGTTCTGATGCTTGTGAAGGTGGTAAGGAAGAGTGTTCAGGACTGTTGAGACAGGTGTCAAGACTGTTGTGGTAGGGGAGAGTTGGGGCTCAGCACTGAATACAGTGAGACCCATGGGGATTTCTAACCAAGGAGCCAGAGCGGAGGGGTCCGTGGAGGGAAAGTTACTAAGCGGAGACATCAAGAATAGGGGGGATTCTTGCTAAACTGACTGAATAAGATTCTTGCTCAAGGCAGGCTAGGGTGATCAAATGTCAAGAGTGGGGGAGTCTTTCTAAACGGACTTGGCAGGATTCTTGCTAAGATGGGGCTGGGCAGGCTGAGGACAGGAGGGGAGCCCACAGGGTGGCCTGGCAGAGAGGAGGGCTCAAGGAACCTGGCTGGGTTTGGGAAGGAGAGGGTCTGCTGCTGGTTGGAGGGACCCCATTTTAAATAAGACTTGGGGCATTGAGCTGACACGAGGAGAGCTTCAGGACACGAGGCCAGTTCTTTGTGAACACGTCTCGGGATCGCGCACACATAGGAGAGCTGCATTTCCTGCTGGCCTGAATTGAAGGATTGGGGTGGTAGGCAGCAGAGACTGTGGGACATATCCAAACAGAAGAGTGTGACAGAGTAAACTTATGAAAATGTAAATGCAACATGCAAATCCCTGCCGGTCCGCCTGTGGCAGGTCTCATGTGGACCAGAGCTCCCTAGAAGCCTCACCCCGAGAAGTGAGCAGGGCTTGTGCCATGGGCGCTTCTGGACACTCCAGGGGGGAAAATAGGTATCTATAGATATTTGTGTAATAGATATTTATCGTTATAACTGTGTATAATTATTCACAGTACATACTGGACATCATGACATTTGGGCACGAATGGTGAAAATCTTAAACATGCAGCAAACTGACATTCCTTTTCTCTGCTTAGTTTTATATGTGAACATTATCAGTACCCATTATATTCTTTGTTTCCAATAGGAGATCTGTATTCATAGAATCCTGGTCCTCCCAGATGTCCAGTCCAGCTCCCCTCCCACACGAGGGAATTGGGGAGCAGAGAGGTTATCTACTTTGCCCCAAGGATATGCATGTTCACTGATATTTGTTCTGAAAAATGCCTATTGAGCTGGACCCTTAAAAGTAGTGCAGTTTGTTGTGTATATACCTCAATAAAAAAAAAAGAAGAAGAAAAGAAAAACAATACACCACCAGGCTCTGGGTCCGCAGTCTGGCTCTGTAGGCTGCACGGCCCTTGTGTTTCTGTGTTCTCTGCCATCCCAGCCTCCTCCCCGATTCGGCTCCCCCACGGCTGGGAGACCTTGGAGGACAGGAGTCAGTCCCATCTGGCCTGGAACGAGACCTCAAGGCAGTAGAAACCTTGGGCTCTAAGGCTGTATTGGCCAACCCAGAACATCTAGATAGCGTGGAAAACCTTGGACAATGGGCAGAGTGAAGGTGGACCTTCAGTGTGGCAGGCAATGTGGCAGCAGGACAGCGAGGAGAGAGCAAGGCGAAGACCATGCCTGGCTGGGAAAGAAGGAGGTAGCTGCAGGGGTTGGGGCGGGGGCGCTGGCTTTGGGGGCCTCCACGCAGTCTGCCACCCATCTGCAGTTATTGAGCACAGCGGTGGTGTTCAAGACAAGATCCCTAGTCCCCTGGAGTTGCCAGTCTTGTGAGGAAGGTAGGGAAGTGGACATACTTCATAGTACGTCATTCGGAGTGCAGTGGGGGGTGGTAGCTCAGGAGTGGGGTCTCATTCAGGCTGGAGAGCTCGAGAGGCTTCGGGCAGAAGGACCTGGTCTCGAGCAGTGGGTAGGTTGACTCCTGGGGACATTTGGCAATATCTGAAGACATGTTTGGCTCTCATGACTTGAGTGGGGGTTGGGGAGTGGGAGATCCTAGTAGGCATCTCCTGGAGAGAGGCCAGGGACACTGCTAAACATCTACAATGCACAGGACAGCCCCCACAGCAAACGATTATCTGGCTCAAAACGTTATTAGTGCTGAGGTTGAAAAACCCTGCTTTAGGGTATTGAACCAGGGAAAGAAAAGAAATGAATCTGTTCCTCAAATAGGTATTTTGGTTGTAAGAGAATTGTGTTAGGGTGATCAATAAAAGCCTTTCCGACGTAAGAACCGTGCTATATATTAGGATAATACTCCATAGGAGAATTGGAGTAGAAATAAGAGTTTCGAGGAGAGAAAAGGAAAACTGTGTCTTGAACTGAGTCTCATTCACGAGTGGCACTGGCCAAGGGAAGGGAGGGGGCTTGCGCTCCAGACACGAGGAAAGCATAAGCAAGAGCCCCCGAGAGGAAAGCTTGTGTGCGGGGTTAGGAGCAGCTCCCGTAGCCAAGTGGCCTTGCTGAAAAAGCACGGGCTTTGGAGTCAGACTCCCTAACTCGGTGACTGTGGGCAAGTTACTTAGCAGCTGTTTCCTCACGCATAAAAGTAGGGTAGTGACTCCCATTTCTTTATATTGTTGAAAGGATTCTGCAAGATCATCTCTTTAAACGTGTAAGAGGGACTGCCCTGCCCGGTGCCTGGCAGCCAGCAGGCGCCCCCTGCGGATGCAGGGCACAGCCCTTGGCCCCAAGAGCCCTACCAGCTTCGCTGGGTGGTCGTGCCGCGTCCTCAGTGAGGCTGTGGGTGTCTGGGTACTTCCCTCGGAGATCCACCGGATGCCGGCCTGCCGGCAGGGCAAGACCACACACAGCTGAAGGGAAGAACGCCTCTCTGCTGTGCCCTGGATCTTCTGAGGAAAGGGAAGAGGACGGGGATTGAGGGTCCCTACCTGGGAGGCCGAGAAAGGGTGTCTGGGGGGATTGAACACAGGCTGCCTGACTTTGGAGTTTTGCCCAGGGCTCGCCCTGTTTACCTTACTGCTGTGCTTAGCCAGATACAAAGCTTCTGTGGAGAGAGGGGAGGCCTGCGCCACGGGGCCTGGCTGAAGGCTTGCTCGATCCTCACAGAGGGTTGCTGTGAAGAGAATTTCTAAGCCATGGCACTTTGTGTCTCTGGAGCATAATGTGGGCTTGTTTGAAGATCCTCTGTGGATCAGTCATAAATACGAGGAGATGAATCTGGCACTAGCCAGCCTCTAGCCACCCTTCTTATAACTTCAGGGCTCCTGATATTTTTACCAGGCCTAGGATATGTTACCTTTGTGAGTATCGATAGACCCTCTGAAATGACAGGCCTAGCCAGGCCTGTGTCCCATTTTATCAGCAAAGGGAAAAGGACTATAAATAGGTATGGCCTAGATCTGGAATTTCCTAGGGAGAGAAGAGGCCAAAGAGAGAGTTGTTCAAAAGCCTGGAAAGTGGGAAGGGGTGGGGTGGAAAATTCCTGGCTGCCTGGCTTTCCAGATTGATGAAGCCTGAGGAAAACCTAGAGATCCATCCCTTTTTACCTCCTAGTATCTCACCGTATTTCAAAGAGGAGGCTTGGTTTTGTGACAGACAATGGTTTAATGATTATTTGAAGCCATTCTAAGTGGAACAAGAGAAGGGAAATTCGGATATTGTTTTCTTAAATCAAAAACACATTGTTAGGTGATTACTATCTACAAGAAGTGTCCTAAGCTTAGGGAAATGGAGTAAGCATAGGTTTTGCACTCAGTGAGCCTGTATTTCAGTGGAAGAAGCAGACAAGTAAACCAAAAGAATACTGCATTGTGATAAGTACCACCATAGTGTTGGCCTCCGGGTACCATGGGAACATGCAGGTGGGCACACGACCCAGGTCAGGGTGGGCTTCCCAGGGAACAGGACATCTAGGCTAAGCCTTGGAAGGTGGGTGGGTGTCAGCCAGGCCAGAAATGGGGAGAACCTCTGAGGCCGTGGGAGAGCCATGTGCGGGGACATGAGGTTTGCTTGGGGACCTGCAGGCATGGAGGTGGGGGAGAGTGGAGGGCTGGTCACCAGGGAGGCCACTTTGCTTTGTGGGGCCTGGAGCCTTCAACCCAAAGAGTGCTAGGTCCAGACCTCAGTGCTGCCATTTAATGGCCTCTCTGAACCCATTTCCTCCTTGATTAAATGGGGTTGTTGGAGAAAACAGATGAAGCAGTTATAGGGCCTCTCCTAGGAAATGCTCCCTACATATAGGGAGATGTGAGACTGGGAGTGAGGGAAGTGGGAGAGTGAGAGTGGGAAGGGAGGACGTGGACTTCGGGAATAAGGAGAAATGCCCGTGTCCAGATGACTGACGGCTGGACACCTGAGGAAGCTAAATGCCCGTGCAGACACTGATTTTCTAAGCTGATGAAAAACGGTCTCCTAACCACCCAGGCTCTGGATTCAGCCTTGGGGAATAGCTTCGAAAGCGACAATACAAAGGATCCAGCCTGAAACCCTCGCCCAGTGATTTCTTGCCGCTGAATACGATGAACTTTGGAGGAGGATTTTTAATGACCGAAAGAAACAACATGGTAAAGAGAAAAGCACATAGTTGAGTAAACAAGAGGAGGATGGTTTGGGTGGCCTGGCTGTCTCTAGCTGCCAGTGGCCATTCCCACAGGGGTGGGGGGCGTGGGGGCGGTGGGGAGAGAGGAGTAGAGCTGCCTTCTCTGTCCTTAGGGCTTTCTGCCGAAGGTCTAGGCATGAAAGCAAACTAGTTTGCTCCAGTATCTCATTACATAAATTTAAGCTCTAATTAGCTCTTCTCTCCTCCTACTCACGCTCTTGTAGATTAGAAAAAGCCAAATGAGGCCCTCTCTCTCACTGGCTCCTCCCTGGGCGTTGGGTTCTGAGTCAAACACTAGGGCTGGTGCCCCTGGAAATGGAGAACGGTGCCCAGGAACACCCCCCCCCCCCACCACCTCCTCCTGGGCCAGAGATCTGCCGACTTGGGAAGGCAGGGGATGGTTGGGCAGGTTGTATTGGTAGGGGGATTGTCTTAGGGTGTTTCCTTGGGTGTGGTTGCTCCTGGCTCCACAGTGGGGGCTGAGCTGAGATCAGCTGTCCCTGCAGTGTGTGTCCCAGCCTGGTGATCTGGTGATCAGTGCTGGGGAGTTTCCCTCCTCAAGGTGCAGTGATAGACACTCAGCAGGGCACGTGAGACCTGTGCTGTGTGCTCGTTTCGCCTCTAGTAGCCTAGTGATGTGGACAGAGCATGTCCCCCCCGGTCAAGGCCCCTCCCCTGTGAAATGAAGATGTGTGAGTCTGTGTCTGCATGTGCCTATTAGTCGTTGAGAAAGGCCTGTTCACTGTTTCAGGTGCCCGCCCTATTCGATGAGGTGGCCATATATTTTTCCGATGAGGAGTGGGAAGTTTTGACGGAGCAACAAAAGGCCCTGTACCGGGAAGTCATGAGGATGAATTATGAAACTGTCCTGTCCCTGGGTAAAGCTTTGTTTTCCTTTGTCTCCTGGAAGCTCTGAGCCCAGAGAATTGTTTCCATGTCTCTTCTCTGGTGTGTCCAACATCCCTTTCTCCTGAACTTGGACTCTGTCCCCTCCATGCCTGTGCCCATTTAATTTCCTGTTTTTGATGTAGGCAGGATATAAATATTGTGTCCTTCTACCCAGCAACTTGTGCCAGTTCTCCGAACTATCCCTATTCAACCCAGGCATTCACATAAAAAAAGTCATAACTTGGGGCGCCTGGGGGGCTCAGTCGGTGAAGCAACCGACTCTTGATTTCAGCTCAGGTCGTGATCTCAGTGTCGTGAGATCAGAGCCCCATGTCACGCTCTGCGCTCAGTGTGGTTATCTGCTTAGAACGTTCTCTCTCTCTCTCTCTCCCTGTCCCTCTGCCCCTATGCACCACATGCGCATGCACTCCATCTCTCTCAAATAAATAAATCTTAAAAAAAAAAAAAAAGCCATGACCTGAGAAATGTCAACACAGGTCTGGGCCTGTGTTTCATATGTTCCTTAGGAGGGAAGGCAGGCCTCATTATTACCCTGTCAAGCCTCAGACACTTGGGAACATACCCCGAAAGAATCCTTTCTTCCCTCCCAGCATTGGGAGGAAGCCACGTAATTAGAATGTAACCATTTGGAGGCATTTCCTAGTTTGCTCATATACGAATGTTCAGAATGTTCAATAGGTAGTCACCGCATCTACCCACTTCCCTACTACATGCAGTTCTTTTTTGTTGTTGTTGCTAGTACCAGCCCTCATTAGCAGAGGTCCATAAATTCCGTTGGACAGACTTATTTCCTATCACATTTTTTCTTTTAAGTATCCTGAGCCCTTTCCCCCGTCTTCTGTATGTCTCCACATTGAGAGCAGCTTGTGTGCGGGAGGGTATTCCTGAAGTATTATGAAATACTCATTTTGGCAGTGCTCTAAGCGAGTAACGCACAGCTGTAGCCTGTTCTGTTTCCTACAAACAGAATTCCCATTCCCTAAGCCAGACGTGATCACTCGGTTGGAAGGGGACGAGGAGTCCCAGAATTCTGACGAATGGCAGCTCCACGGAGGAACCTTTGCAGGTACAATTAAACCACTCCAGCATCCATCCACTGGGGAGCATGGGGAAGCTGGATTTTAAGTTTCCACATACATTGTGTGGGGTATTTAAGAGTAAGGCAGGGTTATGAGGCGGAAAGATGATGGGCTTTGGAATTTCAGAATCTTCTTTCCAGTGCTCTGTGACCTTAGGCCACTTCATTCACCTCTCTGAGCCCCCTTTTCTTCCTCTGTCAGCTGTGGGTAATACATCTCAAGGTGCAACCTTGAGATGTGCATGAAGCACTTTGAAGCTTGTATCGCATTTGGTCCAGTGGGTGAAGGAGGCCACCTCCGTAGTGCGCCATGTACCTCTGAAAACCAAGGAAAATAATGTGACGAAGCATGTGGCCAGGGTTATTTACCCTGGTTTCTTGTCCATTTCATCTTGGATAGAAAAAGCAAGAACAGATGTAGTACATATGTGAGCAGATATGTCTGAGAAGCACATGGTCCTTTATCAAGCATCATAGTTAGGAGGATAACAGTTGGCTAAATACAGGTTTCAAGCAGCCAGTGGTTTTACTCACCTTCTCTCTAGAGCTAAGAGTTTAAAATGCCATATTTTATTGATTCTAAGACATTTTCCCCCCACCTTGTTAACATCTCTGAAGTTAAGAACGCCTCTTAGAATTAATGGCATTTTTTTTTCTTTTTTAAATGGTGTATCTTGCAACTGGTGGCGTCTTAGTTTTGGTGAGAAAGGATAATTTCTCCAAGTACTATTCAGTTTCTGTGACCGCCTTGTAAATACACACATACAGTGAAACCTAGTTCTGACATTGGTGTGGAGGAGCTAGTGTTCTGCCTTACAGGCTTAACTGTGCTAAGTATGGTTTTGCTGTAGATTTTCTTGGTTTAAGGGATGTGATTCGGGCCATGGTGTATCTAAATTCTGTACTATTATATGGTAGTATGGGTTATATTTGATTTTCCACCCACATAAAAATATTTTGACCCAAACGTGGCCCACAAAACAATCGTGTGATCCGAGTCAGGTACCTGTGTTCAGTTCCCAGCTCTGGCACTTTCTAGCTCACCTACCTTGATGCCTCACTTCACTTCTGTAGCTTTATCTGCAAAGCGGGAGTAATGATACATAGGTGTTATGGGAATTAGATGCGGTGATCCATAGGAATTGGCACAGGAGTAAGGACTCTTAGGAAATGCTTTCTGTTATTAAGGTTACTGCTTTGGGTGGACCCTCAGATTAAGATATTCTTAGCATTTCGACCCAACAAATCAGGCAATAGGCCAGAAGTCATCTTAAGTACTGACCTCTTTGCCCCTCCCTGTTTGTCTCCCAGAAAATGAAGAGTCTGATGTCAAGCCCCCAGATTGGGTGGGTCCGATGAACGCCACCCCGCAGTTTGCTCAGCCCCAGCACCTGGACGGGTTTGGCCTCCGCCTGCCCCGGGACCTCACAGAGCTGCCCGAGTGGAGTGAGGGGTACCCCTTCTACATGGCCATGGGCTTCCCGGGGTATGACCTCTCGGCGGACGAGATTGCGGGGAAGTTTCCGTTCAGCAGGGGCATGCGGCGCAGTTACGACGCGGGGTTCAAGTTAATGGTGGTGGAATATGCCGAGAGCACCAACAACTGCCAGGCTGCCAAGCAGTTTGGAGTGCTGGAAAAGAACGTTCGAGACTGGCGCAAAGTGAAGCCACAGCTCCAGAACGCCCACGCCATGCGGCGGGCATTCCGCGGCCCCAAGAATGGGCGCTTTGCCCTGGTGGACCAGCGTGTGGCCGAGTATGTCAGGTACATGCAGGCCAAAGGGGACCCCATCACCCGGGAGGCGATGCAGCTGAAAGCTCTCGAGATCGCCCAGGAAATGAACATTCCGGAGAAAGGGTTCAAGGCTAGCTTGGGCTGGTGTCGAAGAATGATGCGAAGGTACGACTTGTCCCTGAGGCACAAAGTGCCCGTGCCCCAGCAGCTGCCCGAGGACCTGACCGAGAAGCTTGTCACGTACCAGCGCAGCGTGCTGGCCCTGCGCAGGGCGCACGACTACCAGGTGGCCCAGATGGGCAACGCCGACGAGACGCCCATTTGCCTCGAGGTGCCGTCACGGGTGACGGTGGACAACCAGGGCGAGAAGCCGGTCTTGGTCAAGACGCCGGGCAGGGAGAAGCTAAAAATTACAGCGATGCTGGGTGTCCTGGCAGACGGGAGGAAACTGCCGCCGTACATCATTTTGAGGGGCACGTACATCCCCCCCGGGAAGTTCCCCAGTGGCATGGAAATCCGCTGCCACCGGTACGGGTGGATGACGGAGGACCTGATGCAGGACTGGTTGGAAGTGGTGTGGCGGCGGCGGACGGGCGCGGCGCCCAAGCAGCGCGGGATGCTGATCCTGAACGGCTTCCGCGGCCACGCCACTGACTCGGTGAAGAGCTCCATGGAGAGCATGAACACCGACATGGTCATCATCCCGGGGGGCCTGACCTCGCAGCTGCAGGTGTTGGATGTGGTGGTCTACAAGCCACTCAATGACAGCGTGCGGGCCCAGTACTCCAACTGGCTTCTGGCCGGCAACCTGGCGCTCAGCCCCACCGGCAACGCCAAGAAGCCGCCCCTGGGCCTCTTCCTGGAGTGGGTCATGGTCGCCTGGAATAGCATCTCCAGTGAGTCCATCGTGCAGGGCTTCAAGAAGTGCCACATCTCCAGCAATCTGGAAGACGAAGATGATGTCCTGTGGGAGATTGAGAGCGAGCTTCCAGGGGGAGGGGAGGCCCCCAAAGATTGCGATACTGAGACTGCGCGGGAGGGCAACTGACACCCGAGGGGAGAGCTAAGGTAACCAGGCAGGCCCAGGTGCACGCTTGGCGCCTTCACTGACAGCCCTGTTTGTGTTCCACAAACACCCGCCCTCTTACCATCCTTTCCTTCGGTTCCAAGAACTCTCAAGCCTATGGTACAGTACCACAGGTAACAGGCCCTTGGCTTCTCCTGGACGTCAGTCTGGTGTCGCTTGGCTTGCTTGTGGGGGTTTTGCTCTGAGGCCTGGCCCCGGGAGTGCTTGTATAGTACATAAAACGAACAAAGAGTGAGCTACCGGAACATTTAATCTGAGAGCCGTCATGCTCAAATTATTTGGGCCTGAAATTGCCTAGCCTGACATTGCTCAGTTAAACAAAGTTTTGCCCAAAAGCCAGCTTTCTTCTTTCCCTTATAAATCATGTTGAACATTTAGGGCCAGGCTGTGTACCTGATGCACGGTGCTCCCTTTCACTGGCCTGTAGGGAGAACACAGTGATGTCTCGAGAGCACCGTGTGCTCCGTGCCTCAGCTCAGTCCTTGAGCGGTCGCAGAAGCCCGCTAGGACATGAGAACTGCAGCTTAGGCTGGCTTTTCCCTAGGAATTCAGAAGTGCTTTAGAACATCCTCTTCATCTCATAATGACCTTCACATGGGTGGAGTGAGCAATTGCAATAATTTCATGTAGTCCACTGAGGTCTGAAGGGAGGGATTTCTAAATTGAATCTTTGCACCAAAAAAAGAAAACAGGGCACATATCTAGGACTACAGTGAGGACTAGGACAATAGGCCTGGAATTTTTGGAGTTGACTATAGAAGGGGAGCAGCTTCAAGAGGAAGCGGGGAGTGGGGACTAACCAGCAACACCAGTGGAGGCGAGCCTACTCCCCCCCCCCCCTACCCCCCCCCCCCCCCCCCACACACACACACATACACACCTTGAGATGGGAGAACAGCCAACCAGGTACAGTGGGGGAGCAAACAATTCATTTTACCCTCTCGCTCTCCTTTCCCTAATTGTCAGTTAATTTGTTTCTCAGAGACACAGTGTTTAATATGAAAGGTCATTCCTTCCTTTACAGAGGACCTAAAACTATCTTGACATCTCTTCCTTTTGTAGCATAACTCCATGGTTCCATCCTACTTGCTTTTTTTCTCCAAAGGAAATGCTAACTGAAGTCTTTCATCCCTCTCCTCGCTGTGTAAGTGCAGGAGTGACTTCTGTCTCTTTCCCTGCCCCCAAGTCAAAGTGGACTCATACTGCGGGACTCCAGTATAATTCTGAGACCCCTGGATAACAGTGGCGCCAAGGAGGAGTTCTTACTGTTACATTCAAATCACCGAAACTGCTTCCCCGCCCCTCATGTCCCCTACCCTGTCCCTCCACGAACTCAGCCTCCCTTTTCTGCTAACCATTATACTGACTCCATTGGAAAGCAAACTTTGGATTATAGTGAGTTTTTCATTCTTTTCTCATTTTACCTTTTTTTTTCCCCCCCTCCTTATACATTTTTTATTTTCTAAGCTCTTTGCTACCAGGAGAGGAAAGGGGAAAAAAAGACAAGGGCTAGGCTGCAGCTGTGAAGGTGGGCATTTACATCTATCAACCGTGACCTTTTGCTCATCATGACCACCAGTTCCCTATACAATAGCCTCCCTTTTGTGAACGGAAGAAGTGATAGAAGTAGTTAGGGATGCTCAGTAAACAGGAGACTTGGGAGGGGACAGATGAGCATAAAACTGCCTCTCCTCATCTATTTGGAAATCTGACTAATGGAATAATTTTGTTAAAATGTGTACGATTTCTAAAATCCAAGGGTTAATTCACACTTAGGTTCTCTCTGTTTTCCAGCAAATGGAACTATTTGAAACAGGTGGGGAGGAAAATCCTCAAGAAGATTGCTCAAAGTGTGGATGCACAGGGAGCCGCAAAAGGCCACAGGGCTCGGAACAAGCCCACGTCTGGACAGCCACCTGTGTGCCCCATCCTGCGACATGGCCCAACCCCGCCCCACATCCACAAAGTGTCAGAAAAGGTGTCTGGGACCCTTGATTTCAGCAGAGACATGATTAGGGAAGAAACTGCTTCTGCCCCATTTTTTGTTTTGGAGATTAATCCATGTAAATATGAATGAACAAAGGTATTTCCTGGAGAAGAGACCGTTTGTTCAACACCAACAAGAGACTCAGATGGGCCCAACTCCACTGGTGTCCTTTCTGTGGAGCAAACCTCAAGTAAATGTTTTCTTTTGCCTTTAAAAATGCTTCCAGGAGTAGAACCTGTGCCCACACAGGTCAGGACTGCAGAGAAGGCTGTGTGGAAATGAGTCATTTATGTGTACCTGCTACTTACGTATTTCCTCTTTTGGAAAAATGAGATACTAATGATAACAAGATTCAGATAGACTGGCCTGGTGCCGGCAGATGGCTTTTCTACAGACTAGGTTACAGTAAGATACAGGTTAAAATAAACTGTGCTGTTTTATTTATCTTCCCAATCTGGTTGGCAGCTAGAATTTTTTAGGGCCTTCTTTAAGGGCCCTATTTGTCATTATACTTAATGACAGGGCAGCATTTAGTACACGAGCTTTTTCTCAGGCTGCCTGCACAAGTCACCATAAATTATCTGCTGTCTACATGGTACAAGGCTCATTGACTCATCTGATACTTGTTTTGTTGATTTCTTTAATATTTTTATCACAAGGGTATGAGAGGACATGGGCCTTTAGCCACAGCCGTTTCAAGACTTCTAATCTCCTTCTACCCTGCAGGAATAGATGGAAGGTCTTTGAATTTTTACATTATAGTAATTTGCATTCCCACATAAGTTGTTATGAAAACATTCCTTCCAAGCTATCTGTACTACGAAAAAATATGCCAGGACCTTATAGACAAAGCCATTGCTAAAAATGTCATTCCAATGTCAGATCTGAGTAACAGGCTACCGTAACCACTTTTCCTCCCTGTAGACTCAGCTCATTTATATATTATACTGTTCTTAGCCTCTTGAAACACCTATTTCTACTCAGGTACTCATTTTCCTATTAGTGATTCACCTTAAAACCAGTTTTCCTCCAAGCAGGGGGGGGATATTGCACTTAGTTTCTGGTATCTGAATAACTTTTCGGTATTTGAATTGTTTCCCCATTTGCTTTCACCTGTACTAATTGTTATCTCAAATGGCATCCAAATCCAGCTACCTTTCATTCCAGAAGTTTCTATCCCCTCCACTTGGATTTAATTTGTCCTCCACTGTCCTGGTTCCTGGCCCTTCCTCTTCATGTCCTGTTTTACTTGTTTTGGGAGCTTAAATGATTTTATAAGACCTAATTTTGGGTTCCTGCATTGGAGCCATAGTTTTCTTACAGAGAAGAGTAGAAAATGGGTTCAACTCCTATTTCATTCCAGCAACACCTTCTTGAGTCTCATCATCAGTTGATAGATGATGCCTTACAGGTTGCAATAGCACTGGAACTTTCCTAGAGTAATGGCTGTACTGTCAGGGTTTTTCTGGGCTCATTCTTCCACTGACTTAATGATGAGCTATGCTTAACAGAGTCCCAGTACAACTATTTTGCAGAACGGCTATTACCCTAGAGTTACTATAGCACATACTGAGACATAGTTGTACTCCCTAGTAGATAGAAATTGACCCCAACAATAAACTTTGATAATAAAGACAATAGGCTATGGTGGTTTTATTTATTATTTACCTGCTAGCATTGTGAAAGGTCACACCTCAAACTATCATTTACGCTTTATTCTCCATTCACGTTGGGGTGTGTGTGTGTGTGTGTGTGTGTGTGTGTGTGTGTGTGTGTGTGTGTGTGTGTCTGTATGTAATATCCTTGAATCAAAAAAGTGTTCATGGGATGGCAATATAAATGTTGGTGTCTGAAGACAAAGGAAAGAAAAATTATATACGTGGTTTTAAACTGAATTAAAAGTCCGGGGTGGGGGGCTGGGGGGAGGCCTGGCATGCGTGGCTTTTTTCTTTCTTTTAACGATTTTATTTATTTCAGAGAGAGAGAGCACAAGCAAGGGGAGAAGGAGAGGGAGAAACAGACTCCCCGCTGAGCAGGGAGCCTGACACAGGGCTCAATCCCAGGACTGAGATCAAGACCCGAGCCAAAGGCAGACACTTAACCAACTGAGCCACCGAGGTGCCCCATGAATAGCTTTTTTCCTCACTCAGTCATGTTTCAGATGCTCTCAGGGATGGTACATTAACAAATCACATGAAGGAAATCCATAAAGGGATATTAATCTCTTAAATGAGTGAAGGCATGCTAGCAAGTTGATGAACAGAGAAGAAAACTTAGTATCCTGTTTTCATAAATTTCTTTAAAAATGAAAGCATGAAGAACCTACATGCCCTTTCATGGTGTGCTTTTAGTCAAATTAGTCCTGACAATTTACTGTGCCCATAGATTCAATTAAGTAAGTAGTAGTCTACTATCCAAGAATAATCCAGACATTTTCCTTTTTTTAAGCCATCAGAATCAAGTGCTGAACCAATTTGTTGGCCACAGCACATAAGTCTGACCCCTAAAACCAAGCTTCCTTACCCTTATTCTACATCCTGGAGGCCTTTTAGCAAGAGCCAAAAATATGATAGAACACAGGCATTTATCTAATGGTCAGAGTAATCCTTCAGAAGTTAATTGTGGCAGGGCACCTGGGTGGCTCAGTCGGTTAAACGTCTGCCTCCGGCTCAGGTCATGATCTTGGGGTCCTGGGATCGAGCCCTGCATCGGGCTCCCTGCTCAGCGGGGAGCCTGCTTTTCCCTCTCCAGCTCCGCCATGCTTGTGTTCCCTCTCTCTCTGTCAAATAAATAAAAAATCTTAAAAAAAAAAAAGTTAATCGTGGAGTCCTGATGGCTTCAGGCGATGGTTGGGGTGGTGGTGTCTGAGAACCGGCTGCTTGGTTGATCACAGCAGGGGGCGGTCAAAGCGATGAGAATGTGTGCTGAGCCAGCACTCTGGGTGCCTGGTATAAAGTAAGGTGGGCCTTATCAAACCTGGTTTTACATAGTGGTAACACCTGGAGCTAAAAGACAATTACTGTCACTCCTGCAGGAAAAATCCGCTTTCTTCTGAGTCTGAAATTACCTGGTTTCTAACAGCTTTTTCCTCATGAGGAGAGTTATTTTTCTAAATGCTTGGTAATAAGCAGTCACGACTTCACTCAGGATCTCACAGTTGGCAACAGAGTTGGAGCCAACCTTTGGTGGAACAGAGGTGTTCAAATCTTTCAGGGGCTCTCTTGAAAAATCCTAAGTATCCCTCTACCTTCAACCCCATCTTTCCACTTTACAAAATGATTCTTGAGGAAAACCGGCATGGAAAGCAGATTTCCATGAAGGCCCAAAACATATGAGGCAAAGGGAGTCCTCTGGTATCCTGCGGTCCCACCAGAGTAGGTGACTACAGATGTAGGCCACGTGCTAGAGAGCAGCAAGGGTCTGGACTTCCCCGGAAGCTATCACTGCAAGAGGCAGCAGGACATGGCTGAGGCTCCCGGCTGCTCTCCATGGAAGAACCCATGAAATCTCACACACACTTAGCATTAAGTCCCCAGATGTACAAATAGCCCAAAACAAAACCACTACATTCAGCTAGGTATCAGTCCAAATTCTTCTAAATCTGAAAAATGATCTAAAACTCTGAAGGGCTTTTCAGACTTGTGCCAAGAACTGAAACTAAGGTGTTCAATTTTTCTCTTTAGTCTACACATCACAAAAGGAAGAAATGACATACCTAAGTTGGAACCCGTTCTTTAATCTTTCTCATCTAGCACATTCCTCTGAAAAGTCTGCTAAGATCTCATAGAGCAGGGCTTTTCAAACTTCTGTAGGAGGCAGTATTCCTTGTATGTTTACTTTAATAAATACACAAAAGGAAAGTTTTCTCCCAAAAGGTTTATTTGTCACATTTAAAGTACAAAATCAAATACACAGATCCAAATATTGAGCCATGTATACATATATATACATAAACCACTTAGACCTACACAACCCATCTGTACATTCTAATATAACCACCAATACTATCTTTTGAGTAAAAAGCATCACCTCTAAAAAAACAAACTTTGTTATTAGTAACACTGCCAAATGTAAATTATTTTCACTTTATCATTTGATAAAGGAGAGAAACAGATATTGCATAGGAATTGGGGAATTTCTAAGTATAAATCCAGTATGTCTACATGGGCTTTTTAAAACATGTTCTATAGGAATAATCAACAGATGAACTTGCCAATCAAAGTCTTTGGGCATATTAACTATAAAAGAAACTTAAGTTATGAGAAAAAAACTTTGTAAGGTTAATTAACTACATTCCAGGGTTTTTATTTTGGTTTTTAATGCAAAGAAAGGACTTTATTTTGTCTAACAGCACAGCATTTCTAGGTCCTATTTTCTATGGAGTTGTAATGAACTTTGGGGGAGATACCTCTATCTGTTAAAAATTAAACTGGTCACTAAAGGAGGTATATGATTTTTAACACTGTGTGGATTATTTTAACCAAAATGCAAGAGCACAGTTATTTAGAAGAAAGGCAGAAATTTTAGGCTTGCTGGATACAGAATATATGCTGTCACTGAACACACAGATGTCCTGCTGATCATGGAGACTAAGTTATAACAGCTTCTTTGTTCTAGGAGGTCATCTACCTCACATGCAGACCACAGGATACTAAGCCTCAGATGCCTAAAAACATCTCCATTCCGGGCACAGAATTTTATCAGTGCTTACTCCCGTAACTGGGAACACATATATACATACAGAGATATGGGTCATTATCAAAGTCAGATTTCTATTAATGGCTTCACAGTAGCAACACAAAATGTACTCAGTGTCACATTTCCATAGGAAAATTTATATTTACACTATACACTTCAGTCTTGAAATGCGGGCCCAAAAAACATTCAATTCTCAATAACCAATGAATTTGCTGAGGGTCCCATACCCTCAAATCACCCTAATTCAGCAGAGCAACAGGCCTTCCTTGGCCGCCAGGCGCTGGCGGTGGACTTTGTCTTGCTGCAGTTCTTCATGATTGGGATGCCACAGTTTCATGATGATCCTTTCAATGTTGAGAGCATATACCGTATGTGTAGGAATGACTTCCCTGTGTACCTGTGATTAGAATATTCGCATGTGTCCAATTACATGTCAGTATATTTATTTTTCCAACATACAAAATTAAGAAGTAAGGGTTATATCAACAAAACACTCACACAAAAGATGCACAAACCTATCAACTATGAGCCAGAGCCTAATGAAGCTCCAACTAGATAACAAGAAAACAAAGAAAGAACAAGCTTCTGAAATAGGAGTAAGGGAACAAAAGGATGTTTTTCCTTTTCTTTTTTTCACGGGGGACATGGGGGCTGGGAGAGGTAAGTTAGGAAGGAGGCCTGGGCCCTGGATTTGAAAAATGAGGGTAGTATTAATCGTTTTAATGACAAACTAAAAACTGAAAACCAAAACCAGGAAGAGGAAAAGCTACTGAATATCTTTGTAAACTCGAAGAAACTCTGCACCTACCCATAAATCTAGGTCAGCCTTAAGGGGCCAAGAGTTACCTGCAAAGCTTCGAACAGGTCATACATGTTGACTGGAGGCACCGATGCGGGGAGAGTGTCCCCAGAGCAGGCCAGCAGGAGCGCGGCTTGCTGCTCCGCGTCGTCCGGGGGCGGGTGAGAAGCTGGGTTCGGTCCAGCACACGGAGCAGAGAAGGCTGGAGGACTGAAAACAAAGCCAGGAACTAGGAAGGAGACAACTGAGCAACTAGAATAGAAATGGGCTTTAATACATCTTATTAAAAATATCTTAAAATGAAAGAGAAACCCAACTACAAACCCAATTATTTTTTAGCTAGCATATACATGAGTAGCCTGTAATTTTAATTTTCAAAGGCAGCCCATCTGTCAGGCCGGAAACAAAATGTACAGCAACTACACTTACACTCCTCTCTCTACAATGTTAAAAATATTTACTAAGCTCAGGATACTGAGCCAAAATGGTCTCCTGCCCTTAAAGTGCTTCTAGTCCAGGGGAAAAAAAAATAGACCTGAATTAAAGGAAAACGAAATTGAAAAACTGACTTGGGAGAGGAAGATAAAATGTAACTGGAGACAACAGGATTGAAAAATAACATGCAAGAAAAGAAGACAGAGCACAGAATAAGCAACAGGCAAAAATGGAGGATGGAGAAAATCCAAATCTTGCCAATTTCCCAAAACAGAACCCAGATATAGTATCAGCAGGGAAGTCAGGCATAATTTTTATGTCCTAACACTGTAGGAGACGACCTATACAACTCTGAAGAACTTCCAGGAGGTAAAACAACAGTGAGGAGATACCTCAGACAAAAGCCCAGGCGGGGTATGAGCGTGGGTATGGGCATCAGACAAAGGCAGCCCTGTTGGGGAAACAAGCAGCCGCCAGCGAGGCAGAAGCCCTCCCGACTGGCCAGTGGGGGAGAGAGGGCAGCTCTGGAGGCCAGGCAGGGTCAGAGACATTGCTCCCAGCATTCAGCCACTAAAAGGAGCGCCCCCTCCCCGCTTTTTTTGGTTTTATTTTTTCTAAAAAAGAATGACAAAAGAGAACAAATACCCCTACACAGATAGGCCTGAATGAGACTGAGAATGGAAATCTTCACATTTGGCAACCTAAATATAAGTAGTGAACCTAATTTAAGACGGTGCTCTTCAAACTGGGCCTTGTGAGCCACGGAAAGGTCTCTGGCCATGAAGGAGGCCCTGGTACAACCCCTCCGCGTGCCGTCAACGCCTCTGCTATGTCCAGCTCTCTTCTCGGCTTTCCCAGCCTTCACGCTTTCCTACCACATCTCCTACCTTCCCTTCCTGTTAGTTCTGCACCCTCATCACTCCCACCAGCCTTCCCAGTTACACTTTTCTCTCTGAACTTGTACCTCCCTGTCATCTCCCTAACCAACCAGATAACTGGCACTCAAAGAAATTCAGTCACTGCAGTTACCACAAGAAAAATTACATCATTGCTTTTTCTTTCCCAAAGCCTTAAAATTTGGACTAAATTATTTGCAGGGAAGGAAGAAAGGAAGGTGGAGGGGTGAAAAGAGACAACACATGGAAGAGAAGAAAGGTAATCCAGGTCATCTCATAAAGTGATGACTCAGGACATTACAAGTCCTGGGAGCCCTCCGTGGAAGGTGGACAGAGGAATCCCAGAGCCTGGGGCCGAGACCGGGTCTGCCAAGAGCAATCTGATGACACTCAGCACAGGCCACTCTCTTGAGCTACAGCTACAGAAGCCACGTAAGGACGTAGAGAAACACCTCCCATCCCTCCTCCCGCCATCAAGATACCCAGCGTTGACCCAACAATCACAGGCCATGCTTCTGACTGAGGGCTGGCCCACTTCTACCACCAGGCAGGTGCTGCCCCTTAGGAGCCATCAAAACGCACCGCCTCAGAGAACCATTCCATTCCACCTCAGAAAATGGGGGGCACTCACATTAAACCACATGTAGCAGCCTCTGCAACGTCACTTCCGGATAAACAGCACCAAATAATTCACTAGTTATCATGCAAGGATGCAACTTAAGAAAATAAAACTGCACTGCTCTCAAAGGTACTTTAGACTTTACAGAAACATAATAACCAATTATTTAACAGGGGTCTAACATGTAATAGTGTAGCAACTAGAAAGAATGGTTGTGAAATCACAAGAAACTTCATATACCTTTCTATTAAGTTGTTGTAAGCTACTACACTATTCTTCAGGTATGGCTGTGGGGTTACATTACTACCAAAGGCATATTTAAAATGACCATCACGTAACCGATAAGCTTTCCTTCTTGACACAACTGATGTCAATATATCTTTAAGGTGATTCTGTAAAAACAAGAAAGAAAAGAAAAATAGCATGAACTCCTGTTTAAAAGCAAATCATAAAACTTCCATTGACCAAAAAATGTTTACTAGCATTTAGTGGATGGAGATACAAGACAGGCTAGCATATGATGGAACCAACTGAAGGTTTACCAAAGAGCCACAGAGCCACACCAGAGTAGGAGGGTATAGGAAAGAGGGAGGTATGCTATTTTTCTTTAGTTCTAGTTAATATGGGCTTGCTCTACATGAAATTTATTTAAAAAGTTATTTATATCTCTAAATTGGCTCCTCTCTCAAAAAAGAATTTTCAGATAGCTTTAAATAGAAGTACAAAAATAAATACATGAAATTTTTAAAAGGAGGCAAACTACCTTGAAATCTGGTTTAAAATAGGAAAAAAGTTTCAAGATCTAAGATTTATTGGTTATAATACCCAATCTACTAAAATCCTTGCATGAAAAGAACGTTGGCTCTCTCAAAAGCCACATATACAGCAGATATATAGGAAATAAGCAAAAAATTAGGTATTTAATATCTCTTTATAAGAGCCAAGTACATAAGAGAGGAATGGAAAATGTCTGTGAAAATAAAGAGACAGAGCTGGTCCCAGTCCACTATTAGTAACAGGGTAGTTTTCAACTATACCAGTAAGATCATCTCATATGATGAGGACTTAATGATATACTCTGTCATTTCCACACACAGAATTCATCCAATGTTTACAACTTCATGATCTATAGCTATTATGATCTTCGAGGTACATGTGAGGAATTGGAGGCCCCAAGTATTGGGAATTACCCAGTATCACCTGGCATACCTGTGCACTATAGAACCCAATATATTCTGTCAAATAACTAAATGAATAAAGTAAATGGATCAAACAGTGTGATGAGGCAAGAATCCCACTGTTTAGGCACGAAATCTAATGCTCTTTAAATGCCGTGCCACAGCAAACATCAGTGATTTTAATCTTTAGGATTCTCAATCTTTTTTTTTTCCCCCTTAAAAACTGTTCCCCTGTTAAATTAAACACCAAGTCAAGCAGAAGTGTTATGCCATAATTAACCTCTCTGAAGAGCTTAGTCTGTTCACTGAAGGCAACTGCCTGGACCATGAGGTGTTTCTCTCCTCAAAAGAAAATAATTTCAGGATGACAATTCTGAGATGGCGACATTTTGGTTCTTTTCTTGCAGTCCCAACTTTCAACAACACACACAAGCTCGTTACATCCAACCTGTAAGATTGTTTCTGCCACCAGCAAACCAACCTCCACCGCATAGACAACCGCTGAGACCGCCTCCTCGGTGACGTTGTCCAACCCGTGCTCGTAAGCAGTCACTATCATCCTCCCTTCAAGCTGACCCCGAGTGGGAAGCATCATTGTGTGGGAACAAAGTTTCAAGTCATCATCATCTTGGGGATCCTTTGCCACAAACTGCTGGGCTCCCGAGAGGGGATTTTGAGGCTGGAATCTATGCTATGGGTAAGAAAACTTTTCAAAATTATTCATCACAGTGGCAAGTAATAAGACAAACAAAAGTAACCAATTTATTGGACTTGAGATCCCACAAATTAATGCCACCAAAGCCATACCACAGGGGTTAAAAAAAAAAGTAACTCATGCACAAATAATCACAGATTCACACCCATTACACAGTAATAATGAAGACATGAATTAAGGGGAATAATGGTAGTATGCACAGTTTATTCTATTCAATTAATACCTTGGTAATCACAGAATATATGGCTCTGTGCTAAAAATTACAATTAGGGGAAAGGAGAAGATATAAAACTATTTTCAAACAAGTCAGAGCATTTTAAGTATACTCGTAAATAAGCAAGTTCTGAAAGTAGAAATATATAGTAATACTCCAATTATGCTCTAAAAAGCCTAGCCAACCAACATGACAGATCTAATAACAGGTATTCCAAGAGAACACCAGACTCTGTAACTACTTTATATCATCTTCTGCTTAAAATCCTCAACACACAATCTCACTAAGACACAGTCATTCTCATTATTTAAAATAGTTTTTCTCAGGGCGCCCGGGTGGCTCAGTTGGTTAAGTGCCTGTCTGACTCCTGATTTCGGTTCAGGTCATGATCTCAGAGTCATGAGATTGAGCCCCAAGTAGGGCTCTGCGCTCAGCAGGCAGTTCGCTTGAGATTCTCTCTCCCTCTGCCCCTCCCCCTGCTTGCAGGAGCGCGCGTGTGCACACACTCTCTCTAAAATAAATAAATCAATCTTAAAAAAAATAAAATAAACCAGTGTTTCTCAATCTTTCCCCACCCATAAAGCCTCTGCCTTCCTCGGGTAGACTCAGATAGCCCATCTGTATTCTCCTTCATCAGTGGGAGATGTGCTGTTGGTAGCGAACATGACCTGTCCCTGTTGGAAGTTTGTATTACAAAAGAAACACTGGCTGTTTTTCCATTTTCCAAGTATAAAACTGTATTGTATAGCAAACATCCCTTTTTAAACCAAGGTATGCCTCTCTGGAGATACTGATGCCCTCCAGATTGAATATGATTGATAGAAAACACAGAGCAAAGGTAGAAACAAATGTTTGTTGATGTTAATCAATAAACCTATCAACAACCAGTCAAATCTATAAAAGGAATACTTTTGAGAAACTTCCTTCCCCAAATACAAACAAAAAAGCAAGTTATTCTAAAATGTTTACAAATTTTATAGCCAAACGCCTTCATGACTTCTCTGCTGATCCCCAAAGGCTCAGGGCCTAGCTGGGCATCACCAGGATCCTACCAGAGGCCTCCAGGCATGCCGGAGCCATGGAACAGAAGTCTTCAATGTAAGAAACATTCATTCCAGAAAAATATTTAAGAGGAGAAAGAATACAGGCATACTTTTTGAATCACTAAAAAATCATTAGGTACTAACGAAAACATTAATATTTATGTAATAACAAACTAGAATTATAAAAATTCAGACACTTGGGACTCACAGTCTTTGAAACTCTCATCAACTTCAAATACAGTAACATTTTTCCTCCTTGAATCATGCCCTTTTTTTCAACTCTACTACCAGTATTTTAAGATTTATTTAAAAACTAAAGCCAGTTTCATCACACCAGCATTTAAATCAGTTGTTATCAAGATCTATTGAGTAACAACCTACATCAAATTTCTGACGAACAGAAGAAAGCTTTTTCTTCCCCTTTGGTTTTCCAGGTTTAGCTGCAGAACCCCCCGTCCAGGGCAAAGATCCAGCACCCTCTGTGAGAGAGAAAAATCATAACCATAAGAGAAAATAATGACAGTTGTCAACTGCCAAGTTTGTTTTCATTTTGGGCTAAAAAAGTACGGAATGCTCAAGTAATGAAAATAAATAATAAATGCTTAAATTCAGATCTTCTCTTTCTACTTTCTAAACAAAATTATGAATCCTCTCAAATCACATTTTTTTCAGCTGTTAACAAAATTATTCCTTTATAAAGACAAATTTGTTTTCCATATTTTAATTAATGTTGATTGGGTGCTTTGTTTGCTTATGAGTAGCAGTAGTATCAAAAAAGTAGGACAGAATTTTCTAGTTCAAAATGGCAAACAGGGCACATGAATTTATCTCCTCTCTCTTCCAAGACCCCACTAAAAATGATAATAGTGGAAAGTAAACAGCACATATCCACAATGGTGACAAAAAGGAAGATGAGTGAAACAAGATGAGATCTCAACAAATTTCAACAATGCGCTAAAAAGGTGCTGAATTACAAGCAGACACATGGAAGCCGTAACCCAGCAGAACCTAGGCTAGGTAAGGTTGGGAAATGCAGAAACCAGTCAACCTGTGTAGCAGAAATCCACAAAAAATCTGGATTTGGAGAAGGTAAGTACAGTGGAAACCAGAGAGGGATCACTAAAGCTAAAAACAAGATTAATGGAAGGGCTATATCAAAAATCATCTACACAAACCCCTTCCCTCACCACTAGCAGTGGGCTCAGTACAAAATAAAAATGCAGGGTCCTTTGTTCAAATATTTACAATTTTAAAACAACCACAGTAGAGCCCTAAGCCAAGTATGGGGTCCTTCGGAGTTCATGGGCAGTTCATAGGCCGCGAAGCCAGCCCTGCTCACGTCCATACATAGTGCAGTATTTATAACAGCAGGGGGAAGGGGGAGAGGGGGCAAGAGAATGAAGACTCTCCTCTAGTTAAACTGAACAAAATTTCTGGGATTTACTAAGGTAGTTGGTAGGGATGTTGGCACCCTAGAGCACAACTCTCTGCGTGCTGGCATTTGAGAGACACCAGTTTAGCTGGCCTCCCGTCAGCTCACTCGAAAACAAAATCCCCAGGCATTGTATGCTTCATCCTTAAACATGAATCAGCAGACATTTGACGATAATCTGTAACATGATCAGAAAGACCAAGCTAAACAAACAGAAAATAGAGGTCCCAGATTAAAGAATTCAGGCAACAAAAAGGACCTCAAATAATTTCTAACTGGTATCTTCAGAGAAGTTTGAAAAGATGTATATCCATAAAACAAAAAGAAGATATTATAAAAATTGCTGAATTAAAGAATGCATTGGCAGGGGGTGGGGGGGGGCTGGGTGGCTCAGTCGGTTAAGCGTCTGCCTTCAGCTCAGGTCATGATCCCAGGGTCCTGGGACTGAGTCCCACATCAGGCTCCCTGCTCAGCTGGGAGTCTGCTTCTCCCTTTCCCTCTCCTTCTGCTGCTCCCCCTGCTTGTACTCTCTCTCTCCTTCAAATAAATAAATAAAATATTAATTAAAAAAGAATGCATTGGACAGAAAGATTGAAAGAGTTGAGGAAATCTCACAAACACAAAGCATTAAGACAGATGTCTAAAATCAGTAAATCCAGAAAGAGATTTAAGCTCCAGTGAGGAGCTATCAAAGTCCCACCAGAAGAACAAGAAACAAAGTAGTTGTCTTTGAGAACAAGTCTAGGAGTGGGAAGAAACTTTTCATTATCAGACCTTCTGTATCATTTCTTTCTAACCCTGAGTGTATGTATATATAGTTTAAAGAAAAAAAAAAAAATCAAAGTAATCCAAGCTCATTACAGTACACTTGAAAAAATTACCCCCAAAACTTTTATAAGACAGAAAAAAAAAACACCACTCATCATCTAAGCAATGACATTATTTCCATCTTGATGTTTTTTGAAGAATGAGTTTTTAAAGCTTTAAAAAAAATACTCCAAGTTTGTCAGTTAAAAAAAGGGCTGTTTGGACACTTATCATGATGAGCACTGAGTACTGTACAGAAGTGTGGAATCACTATATTGTACACCGGACACTAATGTAACACTGCATGTAAACTAGACAGGAGTTAGAAGGGGCGGGGGGAGAAGTGCTTGGGAAGTCAAGTTCCTCCTCCCCACCTCGTCAAATGTCTCACTGATGAGGTCAGCCAATCGCAGAAGGTTCCCAGAGAAACCGACTCGTGCTGGATGGCCTGGCTGTTGGGTGTTCACATTCCAAGCGAGGAGGCAGAGCACAGTGAGGAAGGACTGACTGACAACAAGGACAGTTTTCCAGCGGCAGGCAGATTTCAGTGGGAATCCAACACTTCCACTTACTGGCTGGATAAGGTGTCAGTTAAGTTTTGCTTTCATTTCTTTTTGTCTTCTCTGAAGTTTGTTTCCTAGTCCATACAAAAAGAGGCTAACCCCTACCCTAAAGAATTGTTGCGAAGTTTAAAAAGAGCGCACAGTGTCTGTTGCACTGCGGTCACTCGATCAATATTATTAAAATCATCCTTCCTGCCTAGCTTAGAACAACAGAAAACCCATCCCTAAGTATTATACATACAAAGAACTATTTCTCTATTTCACTTTTAATAGAAATCATCTCTTTGTTGCCAGCAACTATTAATTTCATTCTGAGGAAATATATTCTGGGTGTCGGACAGAGAAATAACCTCTCAAATTCCAAAAGTTTCATCATTTATTTTAAAATCACCACTAACAAACATTCCTGAATATCAAAGGCTTTATTTAGTTAGAATCAGCCACTTAACATTTACTAACACCACTTCGTATTTGTTCGGCACTTTTTAATTTCAAGGGCACTTTTTCACATGTTCTTTCGTCCGCTTTTTTATATCTATCTATAGGGCAAATGTTACTGTATTTTATAAATGTGAAAGCTAAGAACACCCAATAATTAACTATACCACCTAAGCTAGTGGCAAAACCTAAACTTGAACCTAAGTCTCTTGACTCCTATCAACCAGGGTTTTTACTCCCAATCATACCACTTACCTTTTGCACATATGCCCCTTTAGAATATACCTACGTAAAAAGCAAGGTCTAGTTCTCACAATGTTGGCTTTCCTGATCAAATTACATTTTACACAAAGGAGTGGACCATCTTTCCGATCTCACTAGCTGAAGTCCACCTCTATCTAAAGAAAACACAACATCAGAAATCTGACACATGTAACAATGTACAGCAAGGGGCAGTGTGGGGTAAGGGAAGCAGCCCCTACGAACCCCACTCTCCATAAACAAATGCTCACTGTTCACCACTCTACACCAACGACAACTTCTTGGAGTGTGCAGGACTTGGACTTGAGGAGATTGTGTCTGAATTCTTTATCACACAGTAGAGCTTAGCAGAGAGAAACAACAGAAAATACTAGTAGTCACTTCTACATAAAGATGACCGTCACAATCACCATGGGTCCTTTAAAAACAAAAATATTCAACTTAATTTACAGCAGGAGGTACCTATAAATCCAAGTTTTTAACAAGAGCTCAGGACAAGTTTAATTGTAAGGCAAATTTTTAATGTATTTCTTTATTTTTGACTACTTGATTAAAATAAGATGGTTGAAAGAAGTGACTTGCACCACTTAAGCTCCAAAAAATTAGGGGCAAAGCAGTCACTGTTTCTCTCTATACCTATCCAGGGTGAAGTGGCAGAATTAGCTTCTACCTACCTCCCCCACAAGCTGCAGCTCTAACCTTCCAGGTGCTACTATCTTACTTGAGAATACAGGTGAAAGTCCAGGTTTTCACCATGTGGTTGCCCCTCCACCGAATCCTACCTCACCTTCCCTCTATTGTGGAAACTCTCTCCTAACACCGGCTGCCTCAGCTTCTCCATCCTGACCGCCCACCCTCTTCCTCACTCGTCTTTCATTTAAGTAACTGAAAATCAAGCTGAGTGAACAGTGAAGACCAAAAGTCAATATAAGCGCAGGGAAATCACCTGCACAAAGGTTCTATAAAACAATCTGTACCTACATAATAAATGTTTTCTTCTGAGCAGTTCAAAGACCATTTCATTTGCAAACAACAGATGTGTCTGTTAAAGGAAGCTAAAGCCCAGTGCTCCATGGCTTTGCTAACTGACATCCCTGGAAATATTTCCACTCCCTTACCTGGTGTAGACACCAAAATCTGACAACGCGTAAGAATAGCCAGGAGGAAATCGTTGTGAGAATGGACTGAAAAAGGGAAGATTGTCACAAATCAAATACAAAATATTTAAAACATAAGGAAACCATTATTTGACTTTGGATTATCCCCTATCCTGCCATTCTTTACACTTTAAATATCCATATTATTAAAGTAATCTTACACACCACTAAAAACCCAATTTTATTTTTTTAAGTGAGAAGACTACAAAATGTATTGCAATTACTTATTTGCCATTTATTCAAATCTGGGAAAACTTCAGAACAGTAAAATAACTCCCCAGATAATTATTTTACCATTATCCTGTGTGAGAAGTCTATGAGCTTCAAGGTCAAACTCTTCTTTGCTGATCTTCTGCTTGAACCACAACTTTAAGTTAGCCCAGTATCTGCAAAGGCAGAGGCAGTATTAAGAACCAAGGGGTCTGCTTCTTTCCCAAATTCACCTTACCTGCTCCAAAACCCAGGGAAGGAAATTTTGCATTCCCTACTGAATAACGAGCTGAGTTGTGCTCCTCCCCCCAAATTCATATGTTGAAGCCCTAGCCCCCCCAGCACCCAGGAAGTGACTGTATTTGGACACAAAGCCTTTAAAGAGGTAATTAAATTAAAATGGCGTCTTCAGGATGGGCCCTAGGCCCATGTGATGGGTATCCTTGTAAGAAGAGATTAGGACGGACACACACACACACCAGACAGTGGCCAGAGATTAGGAGACACACACACACACACACACACACACACACACACGACAGTGGCCATCTACCTGCTAAAGGGAGAGGTCTCAGAAAAAAACAACCCTGAAAGGGCGCCTGGGTGGCTCAGTTGGTTAAGCGACTGCCTTCGGCTCAGGTCATGATCCTGGAGTCCCGGGATCGAGGCCCGCATCGGGCTCCCTGCTCGGCAGGGAGTCTGCTTCTCCCTCTGACCCTCCCCCCTCTCCTGTGCTCTCTCTCATTCTCTCTCTCTCAAATAAATAAATAAAATCTTTAAAAAAAAAAAAAAAAAACAAAAAAAAACAACCCAGATGACACCTTGATGTCAGACTTCAGCCTCCAGAACGATGAGAAAACAAATTTCTGTTGTTTAAGCCACCCCATCTGTGGTATTTTGTTATGGCAGCCTTGAAAACCAATACCCCTAGGAATCAGAATACCAACAGAAGGAGAAGGAAGAAAAGTTTTTCCCAAAAGGGACTGACAGGTAGGCCCATAATTGGGCTCATGAATCAATCAGTCAAAAGCCACAGCTGTACCTTTCCTTCCTCTCTGTTAACTTTCTAAAAGACCTACCCTCCAGAATCCTACATTTAAGATTTATATTTTAAAAGTATTATTATTAAAAGTATTAACTTTTAAATATTAATTTCAAATACACTAATTTTCTAATTATTAACTATAGTTAATAATACTGTATTGTATATTTGGAAGTTGCTGAGAGATCTTAAAAGTTCATAAGAAAAAAACTTCGTAGTATCATGACAGTTTTAACTCCTTACTGTGATGATCATTTTGCAATATATTTAGAATACTTGTTATATACCTGAAACTAATATAATGTTATATGTCAATCATTCCCCAATAAGAAAAAATTATATTTTAAAAGGTGTATGTGTTTTATGGGTTTGGAAGTGGTCATTAATACTGATCCTGGTAACCTCCTTCCTTTCAAATGAACTCAAGTTTTAATCTAACTGGCTGAAGTATTGAGTACATAAACACCTCACCACAAAGAAAATACCTGTGGATATGAGAAACTTAGTGGTTTTTAAAGTGAAAACCAACCACTAATCATAAAAGGTACCAGTTAACTAGCAGGAAAAAAAAAAAAAAAAGATTGACCCTTTATACCTTAATATTAGAAATAGGAGCAAAATACGGCTTTTCACATCCACAGCCTTTGATTCTGTGTTTAAGGAAGCTGCTCCCTGCTCATGAAACAGAATTAAAAATTACTCAGTCCAGGTCTTACAATCACTTTCAATTCACACTTAGCTACTTTCTGATGCTCACTTGAGTTCCTGACAGAAAAGAAAAAAAAAAGATGGTTTAATGCTCTCACTGCCTTATTATACCCATGGCAGGGCTTCTCCTGAACACAGATTAGCTTCAAGTCATCTTAGTATGTGTCTCTGTATCTAACCGGCCATGTATGCATGTAACCGCATGCAAAGCTTTGGGTTCACATGCATTCTTTTTTTCCAGGAGAAAACTATAAGCTTTAAGGGAGTCAAAGTTGCCCAAGACCCATTTCACTCAACAGCAAAGTATGTTTAGTTTTAGAGTTTGGCACCACTTTTCACCTGATACTCCTACACTCGTTAGTCAATAACTTCCCAACAATGGACACTTAAATGCTTTTTTTTTTTAAAGACAGGAACAATTATGAAATGAAATAAAGCTCCACAGAAAAAACAAGTCTTTTCCAAGCCCATTCTATCCAACAAAAGATAGTAACAGGGGACAAATTTCGTTACTTAAAAGCCCCGTGTCACTATTTTACAAGAAAGATGCAAATGTATTTGTATTTTGAGTGTGAACTTGTAAGTAAAACAAGGCTCCATCAGGAAGCTCTACCAACATGATACTACCTATCTTCTCCAATGGCAAACTTTCTACCCCAAATAGCGAGCATCCCTTCCAAGATTTGGAAGACCTGCTCCCCAATCCTGGTCTCTGTGTTACCTTGCTGTATAGCTATGAACAAATAACTGTTTTCCTCAACAGTTGGGGAAAAAATTAGTCAACCTCTACGAAGGTGAGGATGATGGAAGAGAAATGTAAGTGGGTCAGACTAGGAAGCACTGAAGATACTTAGAGAAAACTAAATAACGTGATCAAGTCACCAAAAAATCCAACACCTCTCTGAACAGGACACTCTCCTGGGTACCACACAAAGTGAGTACACTAGCAAAGGCCATGTCCTTCTAGAAGCTGATGTGGGCATGCAACCTGACGTAAAGGCACTTGGACCACTAGATAAATAGAAAACAACTCTTCTCTGGGTTCCTTATACACTCTCTCTGTTCTACCTACCACCAAGGACCATGTTTGAATAGCCAAGTTATATAAACCAAAGCAACCTACTCATGGAAGAAATATGAGAAAATACTGTATAGCAATATTATAGAGTGTTCAACCAAGAGACACTTTTTAAGGAGCAGGGGGAAAAGACAGTGAGAGAATGGAAAAATACAGAACACTGTGCCATTAACTATTCCTGGCACCGAAGCATATTTTGATTGCATTGTTAGTGGAGATTCACGCTACAGATGCACCAACTTCAGCTTTAGCACCTATATTTGACCAACATCTGATAACCAGCATTGGCCTTTAAAGACCAAATAGGAAATACTAACTTCAAATTTCTGGCAACCCTGTGTGATATGTGTGGGATCACAGAAGTCACCATCACATCTAATCAGTAAATCACACACAGCCAGGTCTTGCAAATTTATTAGAGTATGGAAATACTTTCAAATACTTTAAGCATCCTAGACATAACAGTAAAAAGTCAATTGTGCTTAAAAATGTAAATTTTAGCAGTGTTACAAAAGTAACAAAGTATAGTATTTAATGAATTGTGAAAACTGTTAATTTTACCTATTAAAATAATTAATTTTCAATTAATTAAGCAAAGAAATTGACAGTAAACATGAATATTAAAATGTAATTTTAGGTAGAATACTTTATCTTTGGGAGTCAATAAATGTTCAGAAAAATTAAATAATGATGCCAAAATAATAGATTAGATTTTAATGCTAGTGTCTGTAGAAGTTTAACGTTCATAATATTAAAATAATCTTTAAGAATTATATTTTGTTTGGGGCGCCAGGGTGGCATAGTTGGTTAAGTGTTAGACTCTTGATTTCGGCTCAGGTCATGATCTCAGGGTGAGACTGAGCCCCAGGACAGGATCGGGATCAGTGTTCAGGCACGGAGTCCGCTTAGCATTCTCTCTCCCCCTCCAGCTCTTGCTCTCTCTCTCTCTCTCAAATAAACAAATACATCTTTAAAAAAATTATATTTTGTTTCTGGTTATTCTGTTTAGGCCATGAGTGTTTCAAAAAGTCTTACATGGGAATTCTGCATACCTTGCCAGGATAAAAAGCAGAATGTCAACTCCACCACCTCAAAACTTCACATAAAGGAAAAATTCCAAAATGATGTATGACATCCAAGTAACTTCAATCTAGTTATAGCAAAGAATATAAAGAAAAAAGAGAAGAAGAAAGTGTCCCCCAAATGCCTTGCTCCTCCAGCAACATTTTTGAGTGACCATCTACTGTGTAATGCAAATGTGTGGAATATCACAGAAGCCACCTAGCAGCAACAACGCAGGCATTACAATTTTAAACATTTAAAATTTGCTTCCTATATTTTTAAAAAATAAAATTGTAATAACGATTCATGTTCTGAAAACTTCCAAACTCGTCCTTGTACTTCAGAAATACATTATTCGGCTTCGGCCTTGGCTGAATATTGTTCGTACATCCCGCCATTCAGCATGTGCCCTGCCTGCGTACTCGGTCCCCCGCTCTAGCCCAGGTCTGGCTGGGTGCAGGTTCCTTTGGAACCCCTTGTAAGGTTTCAGTGCCAGGAATCAGGCACGAGAGGCCTAGCGACTCTTGGAAGAGTTCATAACCTCTCTGGATCTCAGTCTTCACATCCATCAAACGGGAGCAACAACTGTACCTACCTCACATCTCTGTTGTGAGGCTTAGATGAGACAGTACATTTAGAGCGCTTAAAAGGTGTTCAAATAACGTCCGCTACTGAGATCATCACTGTAAGCGCAGTGGTGCTCGGCACGTTACCGGAGGGTCTGTCCGCCTTCCGAAATTGCTGTCAGTGCTCTACAGCGCAGGGTCTACACTTCCCCCGACCTCAATAAGCTTCCGCCTCCAGGAAGCCCTCCAGGGGCGGGCCGCCCCGCGCGGTGCCCGCTCCAGCCGGGGCGCGTCGGGCTCCCGGTCACTCGGCCCGGGGCAGGCCTCACGCGTCCCGAACTCAGCGCAGGGGCCCGCAACCGTTCAGTAGGCCCTTGGGCGTGGAATGCGCCTCTCCCGCCCCACCCCGGGCAGAGAGTCCCGGGCGAAGGCGCCCGCCCGAGCCCCGAGGGAGCCAGGGAGGCCCGGCCCCTCCAGCTGGGCGAGTACGGGTTGCACGCCCGGCTCTGGCCCGAGAAACCCGGAGGCCCCGCCGCCCGCGACGCGAGGCACCACAGGCCTCGGGGCGGCGAGGGGTGTCTCCAGGGCGGGTCGGCAGCCCGAAGCCAGGGGAGCACCGGCGCGGAGACCTGGAGGCTGCGCCAGAACAGCTCTTACTGTTTCACGTTGTCCCCCAGGGCCTCGCTCAGGTTCTTCTTGGCCGCCTCCAGCTCGCTCACAAAGGTCGCCATTGCTCCCCACGTCTCAGCCCGACCGCAGACGGCTCTGCCACAGTGACCAACAACCGAAAAACCAATTCGGCGAGAGTCGGCGCTGGAGGCTCGGTCGGCTCCGGTCTGTCCCGCCCCCAGTCGCTCAGAAGACGTTTATTTGGTTTTCGGCTCCGCCCGCCTTCCTGAAGAGAAAGTGAGGAGGCAAATTCGCTGTTTTCTCAGTCGTACTCCTCCCGCCCCTTCGAGTCACGTGATTCGTTTCGTAGGGCCCTCCCGCGCCCAACTTAAACCCGAGGCCAAACTGGCCTGCAGCGACGCCTGCAGGGCGGGTGCTTCCAAGCTCTTTCAGTCTGTTACCTGCTGGGCAAATTCCAAATCCGGCCTTTCACCTAGATGAGTATCTTCCCCCGCAGACCAAGAAGTAAATACTGTTATCAGTTTGGTTCTCTTTCGTTGCCTTAATTTTCGCCAAGCACTAATCATGTACTATGCCACTTAATAGATTCGTCTCGTTAATTTTCTGCCTCCTCCAGCTAAAATGTAAGTTCTATGGAAACGGGTTGTGTGTTTTAGTCACTGTTTCCCCCCCAGTTCCTAGAGCAATGCTTGGCCCATACTGGGCTCTCAGTAAATATTTGCTGAGTGAATGAAGTAATCGTGAAAAATAAGGAAAATACACAGAAGGATTAAAAAAAGAAAGAAAGAAAGAAAAAGTGTTTTACCACCACCTCCGGACAAATTTTTAACTGAGATTTCTCCCCCGCCTGCCACACTCCCCATAATTTGTAATCATGCTTTATCTTCAGTTGTGCATCTTGGTGGGTTTTTTAAAGCTTGATATAATAATATAAATATTTTCCTCTGGTATTATAGTGTCTTTATAGTCATTTTAATGACAGCTTTTTAAATACCCCACAGATAAAATGTACACAATAACTTGTTTCCTAACTGTTAGCCTGATTGGTTCCATTTTTTTTTCTCTATTAAAAGCAATACTGTAATAAACTTTATGCATAAAGCTTTTCTTCATTTTGGATTATTACTTTAGGATGGAGTCCCACAAATAGAATTACTGGTTTAAATTATAAGAATATTTATAAGAGGGCGCCTGGGTGGCTCAGTTGGTTAAGCGACTGCCTTCGGCTCAGGTCATGATCCTGGAGTCCCTGGATCGAGTCCCGCATCGGGCTCCCTGCTCTGCAGGGAGCCTGCTTCTCCCTCTGACCCTCCCCCTTCTCATGTGCTCTCTCTCTCATTCTCTCTGTCTCAAATAAATAAATAAAATCTTTAAAAAAAAAAAAAAAAAAAAAAGAATATTTATAAGAATCTTGGTGTATATTGTCAAATTGTTTCCCAAAGGTTGAAAATAATCCTAATTGCTCTGAAATCTTGTGTAATTTCTCTACAGAGGCCTCTTCAAGCTGCTTCATTTGTTCAGCGAATAGACAGCTACTATTATGTGCAGGGAACTCTTGTGTGCTGGATTTACAAAGATGAACAAGGCAGGTAAAGTCTTCCTATCTGTGTCATAAAACTCCAGAGAAATCTTGACTTTTTAAAAAGTAGTTTTTCACTTCTGCTTTTTCATGGCTCCCCACTGTAGACAGAAAGAAAGAAAGTCAACCACCAAGTAGGCTAGTAAATGCTTTATTCATTGTCTTACTGAGGACTATAGCCCCTCAACAGTCTTTCAAATTGCTCTAAAGAACTGCTCTGAAGCTTGTTATATATTATGTATACAAATTATGTATATAAAATTATTATATGTACATAAGGGGAAAGGGGTACATGTGCTTGCAAGCAGATCTCCAAATACTTGTGCGTCACAAGGTATAATTTTTTAGAGTTCTAAAAATGAAGGTTTACTGATTTCCACACAGATGTGAGAAAGACCCTTAAGTCATCTTAATACATTATGTTTCTATCATGTCTGATTGTTCAAAAATATTGTTTGAATGCCTCTATTTAACTGGTTTTCCAGTTCTTCTTGTTCTTGATTTCTCCTTGAGGTCACTTGAGATGGTCACAGAAGGTTGACATCAGTCACCTACTGCAGTTTTAGTAAATGCCATTGAGTATTGAACAAATTTTAGACTCTTCAATCTGGCCTTCAAATTTTCTTATGACCTGGACTCTGCCTATCTGTCCAACTCACACACATCCTGGCCTGTCCCCATCACCCCTTAGAATGTAATTTGCATTCCAGTTATTTGACTTTCTATAACAAACCACATGATTTACACATATCTTGATGTGTACATACCCTTTACACATATCTCCCCCTCTGCTGGTTTTGAGACCTATGGGTGGCTACCTACATTCTTCACAGGCAGGTTCAAACAAGTATAAGAACCTGTTAAAGGGCCAATTCAACAGCACTAGGAAAGGGCACAAGGAAATGTTTAGGTATATCTTCCAGGAACAGTCCTTGTTTCTCATCTCTATCACTAGCTATCCACTAAGAAGAATATGACTCTTATCACATCACATCTGTGCATGATAACACCTGAAATGCTTTACATCTAGTTCAATTAAATATTTCTTTTTCTCTCATCACTTTGTACACCTATTAGCACCAATTTCAGTATAATTGTTCAATGTCCATTTAAACTGTAGCATTAGACAATATAACATACACAGAAGTCTGACCAAACAATGTACTTAATAGAAATAAATATCAAAAACATTTGTAATTTCACAGATGTCCATTGACAGATGAATGGATAAAGAAGATATGGCATATTATATATATACATATATACGTATATATATGGCATGTTATATATATACATTTATATGTATATATATAATATGACCCAAGCTGAAGGCAGACGCTTAATGACTGAGCCACCCAGTCGCCCCTGGTAATTTACTTTAAAGAAACTAATTCTAAATCTTCTTTTAGTGATAGCAATAGTTACACAATGCATCACACATACAGACAACTATTAAATAGCTTCAGAGAATGTAAGTTAAAGTAGTTCATAAAGTGTAAAGAATTCTACAAATATTACTTTAGTTTTTAAAAATCTATTTTTTGGACTCTCCCATAGCACTTTTCTCTTCCCCAGTTGCAGGCTAGTTTTAGGGTAACTAGTAAAGTTAACTCAATAGGATATTGGGAACAAACAATATAAAATAAGAGTTTCTATTAGTTACATTATCCATATCTTTTTTCCACTTAATTAAAATGAAGTTAAAGGTTGATAGTATTTATACATTGCCTGTTTTTATGCAACTTCTTTCAATATGCAATGACATAATCATAAATATCTGATATAAATATAAATATAACTGTGTACAAATACAGTACAAAGGAGAGCCCCACAAAAAGCTTATTTTCATACCAATTTTCTTTAGGTATCTATGAAAGCTTGCCCTCTGCTTGCTTAATTCTTCCCCATTCTGTATTTTATAAAGCATCAAATTTTTGGCAGTAGGATTTGATGTTGATGGAGTTGTGAGATGTCTCAGCTCTGGAAATCATGGTATTGTTGCTATTATTGTTCACAGATACCATATTTAGGATTTTTAGATCTATTCATAAACCACGGACTCCCTCTTTACAAATACTTGTTGATTGGCTTTCTTACTCCAGTCATTAACATTTGCTCATTAACCTTCTTCCCCGAGCACTGCCACCAAATGTGTGAGCTGTTGTTCCAATACAGACATCAGCAGCTCTGCTTTACTGAAAGGACTCGTATGGTTCAGCCTTAAAGTATTATTGATAATATTTTTAGTCACTCTGTTGAATTAGCCATTATAACATTCACTGTAATTTGTAATACTTATTATGTGGTACACTATGCTACATGTGGTGTATAATATGTATATTATACACAATGATACCCAGTGGCGCACACTCACCATATATGTCTGTCAGAATAAAATATTCTAGAAAATTCTATATAATGGTCTTCCTAACCTATATCTATATTGAGGTACAGATTTTAATATAGTTAAAGGTCATAGACTAGAATATATTAGGTCCCAGTTAAATTTATGGCTGAAAACAATTAGACATGTCACCCTGACACCACATATATTTATTTTATGTCTGCCAGAAGGAGGTGAAGAGGCTCTTAATCTTTTTTTTTTTTTTTTTTTTTATGCCATGGACTTCACTGGCAGTCTGGAAAAGCCTTTGCAGCCCTTCTCAGAATAATCTTTCTAAATGCATAAACTACACAGGGTTACATTTTAAACAGTTTTATTGGAACTGTTCTATCCTTGAGTCCCAGATTAAAACCCTCTGAAGCTTTACAGATACTTAATTTGCTCAGGCTGCTATGACAAAATATCACAGACTAGGTGGTTTAAACAACAGAAATTTATTTTCTCACAGTTCTGGAAGCTAGAAGTCATGATTAAGGTGCCAGCAAATTTGGTTTCTTGTGAGGGCTCTGTTCCTGGCTTGTAGATGGCCACCATCTTTCTGTATCATCATAAGGCCTTCTTCAGTGAGTGTGTGTGTGTGTGTGTGTGTGTGTGTGTGTAGGGAGAGAGAGAGGGAGAGAGCACAAGCATGGGAGCTTTCTGGTGTCTCTGCTTGTAAGGACACTAATCCTATTGGGTCAGGGCCCCACCCTTATGACCGCCCTTCACCTTAATTACCTCCTTAGAGGCTCCATCTCCAAACACAGTCACCCTGGGAGTTAGGGCTTCAAAATACGAATCTGAGGGGGGATGCAAATATCCATGCCAAAACAGTACTACAGGAAGTGAACAATAGTTTTCCATTCTCTTTCTTGGAAGTTCTTGGAGATTAAAGTTCTAGGACTCTGAGAAACAGAAAACATCTAGGGATTCTAGTAAATGAAAGACACCTAAGCAACCCTAAGAATACTGAAAAGTAAACACTGTTTTTACATATATTTTGATACTATCATGGTTGACTTGATCAAAGCATTTTTGCTGGAGTTAGTCTCAGAATAGTCTCAGAAGTGAAGGGATAGAAGGAAGAAGCATGATCTGTGACATAGATGGACAATAATTAAGAGCCAGTCAACTAACTGTACAATACTTATACATTATAAAATGTAAATAACTCTACAAACATTACCTACTCTAGTTTTTAAAATCTATTTTTAAAATTATCCTGTAACAGTTTTCCTTCCCCCAGTTAGGGGAGTGTGAGTAAAAATATAAGTATTGTAAAAGACTGAAAGAAGATTTAGAACTAGGACAATCAGAGAGCCGTTCTGTAGCTCAGTTGGTAGAGCAGAGGACTGTAGGTGGTGATGGCTCGAGGTAGGACAATCAACTGAGAAGAGAGGCCCAATAGAGTTTATTATTCAGCTAAAAGGGCAGAATAGGGGGCAGACCTGGACCACAGATTAGCTTCTGAGGACAGAGAGGCAGCCAACCTTGGGCACAGCCCCTTAGGTCTCCCCAGGACATTTCTGTGCCTTGAAGGGAATCTCAGAAGCAGCTCTTCATTCTTTTGCCCTTTCTCACTCTGACAGCCTGACAGCAAGACCCCTTGGTTTTGTTTCTGTGATGATAGTAAGAACACTACAGACAGACTGTAATGAGACAGCAGATGGCTCAAAGAGCTCCTATTAGGGATGAAGTTAATTTGGGCATATCAGTGGTGTTTGTGGGACCATCCTTTAAACTTTCTAAAACACAAATTATTAAACTGCATATGTTGGAAAACCACCCCTTCAAACCTTGTCAGCGGCTAGCCAAACTGAAATTTGGAAAACGTGGCTGAAGCCTTTGGCCACCCCTCAGAATGCGGATAAGAGCTTCTCCGGGTGGTAAAAAATATTTTTGTGTAGTGATGGAGGTCAAACATTAGAGAGATCTTTGGCACTGGGGCCACTTGGGGAGATTCCAAACTGACACATTGGCATGGATTTGCTCATGACATCCAGCCTATGCTGGACGGAGACCAGACTATACACCTCACCCTCTGGAAAGAGGGACAGCCTCAAGGGCTGACCCAGAAAGATGAATTGTCGTCTGCAGTTGCCCTGAAAAGCCTGACCCTAGGAAAGGAACTTGATAAGTAAATTTTTGGAAGATTTGGCCAGTGCTTATTGTTTGAAATCCAGGAGGTGATTTGCTGCCCCGAGTTCTAGCGGCAATCCCATCCACCTGCTGGAGTCCTGAGTCCACTCTCTGTGGGAAACCGTAAGCCTGCTGGGAGTCAGTGCTTCCTCCAAAGTCAGGAGCTTAGGCTTGCATACCTTTTCTTAGCTTCATGCCTAATTTCTTTAAAAATTTTTGTTGCTTTTGTAGAGACATCTTTTTCATCTGTTACATTTAAATTTGAAAAACCACCTGTGGTTAGTGGTAGTCATTGAACAGCTCAAGGCCAGACCCTCCCTTACGGTGTGGAACCCGTGCTTTAATAGTGGGTGTCTTTGCTTTGCACCTGGCTTTCATGGCACTCTTCACATTTCACCCGTAGCTGTGATATTTGCTCTACGCTTGGAAAAAATACCCTTTATTCCTAGTTTGCTGAAAGTTTTACCATGCATTATCATTGAACACATAAGTGTGTCTCTGCATCTATTCAAAGGATTGTATTATTTTTCTCCTTTACTTTTTTGGTGTGGTGATTTATACTGATTGATTTTTTTCTGATGTAAAACCACTCTTGTATTTCTGAGATAAATCCTCGACTGTGATACATTTTTAAAGTACACTGTGGTATCTGACTTCATAATATTTTGTTTAGGATCTTTGTATCTATGGATAATACTTCTGAGTAATATTAATTGCCTTCGGGCAACTGGAGCTATCGCTGGCCTGGGAAGTCTTCGTTCAGCCCCACCCAAGGGTACCCCACCGAGGCCGCCCTAGAGCAGCCTCAAAGAATTTCTGCGCGGAGGGAACGGAAAGCCCTCCCAGGTCCGGGCCGGTCCTGCCTCTCCCCGAGGAGGTGGTGGTCCAGTGGTGACCAGACGGCGCGTGGACGCGAAGTGACATCGCGCAGGTTTGGGTAGCCTAGAGCAGTGAACAGCCTTCCGCCCGGGCCGGCCCGCCTGCTGGCCTCGGTCCCGGTCCCCTTGACCTAGGTTGAATGTCGCGGGCAGCCACGCAGGTGGGTGCTGGGCTCTGTCCAGTTCAAGAATCCACCTGCTGGGGCGGCGCGGGCGGCCCTAGTCCCGCGGGAACCCAACTGTGCAGTCGCCCAACTCCCGGGGGCGACCGTTGGCGAACTCAGGGTCCCTGCGCCGGGCACACGCCCCTCGGATTTCAAGTCCCGCCTCCGGCAAGTGTGGGTGGAGCCTGTAGGTGGCTTTGGGCGGGGTACTCTTTCTGCCCGAGAGGGGCAGTGCTGGGCACAGCATCAGAGCACCTGGCCCCGAGAAGCAAAGCGAAGATTCAGAGCTGGTCCGCGCCGTGGCCGAGGGTCCCGCAGCAGCTCAGCCTGTCTTTCCCACCGGAGCCTCGCCCGGCTGGTGTCTGCTGGCCGGCCACGAGGGGGTGGTGTGCCCTAATCCTTCCTCCCCGATGCCGCGGCGGCCAGCGAGGACTTTGGGTCTTAGGGCATCCCAGCCCAGAGCGCCGCACCCCTCTCCCCGCCCCTCCGGAAGCTGCGATTGGCCACTAGCGGGGCTCAGGTGGCCACTTGAAAGGTGGCCGCTTTCCTCCTACGGCTTAGAAGCCTTTCGACTCACACATCTTGGCAGTCCAAAGGTGGGCTCCAAGAATGTTGGAGGACACTGCCCGCGGGAGTGTTCAGGTTTAATGGTCGGCAGTGTGCAGCAGGCCCCTAGGAAGCCCCTGCCAGCGATGGGCTCAAAATCATTGCCAAATTCCACACAAGGTGGCCACCTACAGGAAGAAATCGAATCGCCACATTTAAGAGCAATCTGGGAGCTGAAGACCAAAGGGGCCTTAGAGCAGTTGGGGTGGTGAAGGCCTGCAGAGCTTACCCAACCCTGAGAGCTTGGGCCCCGAAGGAGAGAGAGAGAGCAGAAAGTCCATTTGAGATGCCTTTCTCATCAGACCCTAATCAGTAATGATAGCTAGCTCCTACTAGGAGCCAGGCAAAGCTACTGACATTACCCCCTTTAGTCCGGACCATAACCCAGTGAGGTACAAACTGCTACTGTCTCTTCATGTCATAGGTGAGGAAACTGAGGGCCAGGAAAGTTAAGTTGCCCTAGGATATAAAATAAGCAGTAGAGTTAAGATTGGAACCAAAGTCTGACTGATACTAGTCCATGTGCTTATCCCCTTGCTGTGATAATCATAATAAAAGTTAATTCCACTGAGCATTTAATGTCTGCCAAGCACTGAGTGGAATGTGTTTGTAATGCTTTTTTGTTTAAAGATTAATTTAGTGAGAGGGAGAGAGTTGGGGGGGCACAGAGGTAGAGGGAGAGAGAATCTCAAGCAGATTCCCCACTGAGCCCAGAGCCAGCATGAGCTCGATCTCTCCGCCCTGAGATCATGACCAGAGCGGAAATCAAGAGTCAGACGCTTAATCCACTGAGCCACCCAGGCACCCCTTGTAGTGCTTTATTTAATCCTCACAACAACCCTATAAGGTAGGTGCTATTATTTTTTTAATCTTTTATTTAAATTCAATTTAACACACACTGTATTATTAGTTTCAGGGGTAGAACTCAATGATTCATCAGTTGCATAGAACACCCAGTGCTCATTACGTCAAGTGTCCTCCTTACTGCCTATCACCCAGTTACCCCATGTCCTCCCACCGACCTCTCCTCGGTTTGTTTCCTAGAGTTCAGCATCTCTTATGGTTTGCCTTCTTCTCTGTTTTTATCTTATTTTCCCTTCCCTTTCCCTATGTTCATCTGTTTTGTTTCTGAAATTCCACATATGAGTAAAATCATGTGGTATTTGTCTTTCTCTGTCTGACTTATTTCACTTAGCATAATACCCTCTAGTTCCACCCACGTCATTGCAAATGGCAAGATTTCATTCTTTCTGATGGCTGAGTAATATCCTATTGTGTGTGTGTGTGTGTGAGTGTGTGTGTGTGTGTGTGTATATATATATATATACATACCACATCTTCTTTATCCATTCCACTGTCGATGGACATCTGGGCTCTTTCCATAGTTTGGCTATCGTGGGCAATACTGCCATAAACATTGGGATGCAGGTAGCCCTTGTGATCACTATGTTTGTATCCTTTGGATAAATGCCTAGTAATACAATTGCTGGGTTATAGGGTAGCTCTATTTTTAACTTTTTGAGAAACCTCCATACTATTTTTCCAGAGTGGCTGCACCAGCTTGCATTCCCACCAACAGTGTAGGAGGGTTCCCCTTTCTCCACAACCTCGCCAACATCTGTTGTTTCTTGACTTGTTGATTGTAGCCATTCTGACTGGTGTGAGGTGGTATCTCATTGTGATTTTGATTTGTATTTCCCTGATGCTGAGTGATGTTGAGCATTTTTTCATGTGTCTGTTAGTCATTTGGATATCTTCTTTGGAGAAGTGTCTGTTCATGTCTTCTGCCCATTTCTTGCCTGAATTTTTTGTTTTTTGGGTGTTGAGTTTAAGAAGTTCTTTATAGATTTTGGATACTAGTGAGGTAGGTACTATTATCATCACTGTTATTTTACAGGGAGATAAATTGTCATAAAGGGCTAAGAAACTTGCTTAGAGTTACATGGCTAATCACTGGTATAGTTGGAGTTGAGCCCAGGCAGTCCCACACCAAAGTGCATACATAAACTAGCTACCATGTTCTAGTGCTCACCCTGTTACAGATGCCTCAGGCCAACTCTTCCCAAGGATTTCATGTGAGATAAGCTAAGGAAGAGTGAAAATTCCTGATGCCCTCATGCCCTCCAACCACTATAGCTGATGCCATCCTTTCAACCATCTGCATTATACATTATACTACAATTCCCTGTAACCCCATGATTCCTGTGCACTGTGGGGACAGACGTCATGCATATCCTGTATCCATGTTACAAGAGACCCCTCTACACACTGCACTGGCCTCATCATATGCACACACAGCTAGGTTAAGAGATTTAGGCAGAATAGTCTTTTCATTCTCTCTGTTTTGCACAAATGTCTGATGCCTGAGTTTATTGCCTACACCTCCCACCCCTGTTACCAAGTGTACTGAAGAGTCCGAACCTAGAAAATAATATCTGAATGGCTGACTGCAGTCTGGGAACATGAGGCAGGTCCCACCCAGGCTTCTCCCACGTGGAAGTAGGACTGCCACCATTTCTCTGTGTTGTTTGAAATAAACATCGTGGTATTGAATCTGTATGGTACAGCCTGACCCAGCCGGCTTTACTCTTACTGTTCCCCAGTAGGGTTCTTGAGGCTTGGGACTTCAAAACCAAAAACCAAAAACTAAAACAAGTAAACAAAAAATGCCAGAAGTGTGCCTTTTGCTACTTCTCCATCATTATGATCTGTAGGGACCCTATGACTTTAAATTTGTGTGTGGAGAAGGTTATAGCCAGTGTAAACCAGATTCATAAAATTTGGCTGCCAGTGACTTTGAGGGATGTCTGTCTAATACCAAATGGACAGTAACTGGAGGTTACTTCTTTACTAGCTATGAGGGACAGCTGAGCAGCTTCACACCCCAAAGTACCTATTGTATTGCTGGGCGGCCGGGAGGACGGGAGGGCACTATCTGTGTGTTCCATGGCCAGCACAGCCAGCTTCTGATCAGATAATAATGTTTATAAACATTTACCAAGCACTTAATATGTCCACACAAATTACTCTAATATCCAATCTAGTCCAGTGGCTTCCATGTCATGTAGGGGATTCCTAGGAACCAACCAGGCCAGGGTAATGGAATTAATTCCAGTTGATTACTCTGGGGAGCCCAATGGGCGCCCACGGAAGACATGAAGGGTATCTACCCTCCATTTCTGGGACCTGATATGGCCAAAGATTACTGGAATTTGCTTTCTCTAACAGAGAATTATTTCTATTTAATTTGTCCCAATATAGCTTTGATAAAAGTAGTTTCTCAACTTTGGTGTTAGAACCACCTGGGGACATTTTCAATAACTCCACACCCAAGCCACACTCCAGACTGATTACGTTAGAAGGTCTGGGAAATGTAACCCAGGTATCAGTATTTTTGAAAGCCCCTCACCCCCCCAACCAGGTAATGTCAGTGTGCATCCATTCTTCATAGTTTTCCTCTTAAAAGTGACTTACAGTACAGGGCACCTACAGCACCTCTTAGGGCAGAGGCCTGTGGGCTGGGAACCTCAGATGTTCTGGAGAGAGTGTGCTGATCTGACTGAATTAAAAGAGGCAAGTTCCAATATGTTTGCTACAGATCAAATCAGATATCAATTTTGTAGGATCACTTTATACAGAGGAATATAGACGTGTTGAGGGCATTCCAGGATGGAGGTAAATTGTCCTCTGTCACATGATGGAGGTTGAGCCTGGGCCTTGGCCCCAAAAGTAGTCTCATCTGATAACCAGCTATAAGCTGCCTTTTGGTTGTCCTTGAACTTTAAGAAAATACACACTGGGTGTTATATGCAAACAATGAATCATGGAACACTACATCAAAAACTAATGATGTATGGTGACTAACTCAACACAATGAAAAGAAAAGTAAATGCACACCCAAAGCGAACATCTGGTTTGGGCTGTGCTATGGGGATCAGGGAAGAGTCTAAGGCTGGACTGGTAGAAGACGAGCAAGAGCCTTGTTCAGGATGATAAGGTGGCTGGATACTGCAGGAGAGTCCGCACTAGCATGAACAGAGATCACAGGCAGGGCAAGCAGCAGGGTCCAGAGCCAGAAGTGGCAGAAATCTAGTGGAGTCAGAGACTGACTAGCACCTGCATGAATTCCTCTGCCCTGGAGACTTCCCAAGTCCCCATCACCACTGAAAGTGAGGCTGGAAGTTCTATATGAAGGGCCGGGGGCAGAGAGATGGGCAAAGAGGCATTATTATTTGGGCATTGACAATAGCCTGTACTGAGGAGCAGGTGAAGCCTGCCACATACTGGTATCATCCAATAATTCAGGAGTATACCTCAAGCCCTACTCCAATTTCCCATTAAAACAAAGCCCCGCTCCCAACCATACATAAGTTGCTCTTTGGCCTTAAGTGTTGGCTAGACATCTTTCTGGTTGCTGCAGGGAAGAAAGTGCATGAGCATTCTCTCCCAACAAGGTATCCTGGGGACCAGAGCTCTAAGACATCAGGACACTTTATATGTAAAACATCATATATTAGATAGTAACTTCCTTGAATAAAAGGCTGTTCCCTGGCTGGTGCATTCATGACTAGTAATGACCAAATAAAGCTTGTGCTTGTCATAATCCATGTTATCTTTGAATATTTTGTCTCTAGCCTCCCTGAAATAAAACACTGGGGGAAAAGAAGTCAATAACCTCTACTGAGAGAAACGGTGTCATTTTGAAACATCTGTAACATACCACCTATTTACGTTTTTCAAAATCCTCGCCAACAGAGTCACACTATCCCTCTAGTCATAATTTCAAGCACTTTGTCTCCATAGTGATGATTCAGGCTCCTGTTGCCATGGTGATCATTCTATGAGCTAAACACTTCCATCAATCCTTCTCTTCCTTCCTATTACTGTTGTCAATTCTGCAATCCAGGCCCTTACTATGTCTTCAGTACCTAGCACTGGGCCTGACAAATAATAGGTGGTCAATGTATTAAAATAGCTCTTACCTGATATTTCCATCTCCAGGCTCTGTCCTGTGGGGTTTTATGCTTTATCTTCTTTTTTTTTCCTTTACTGGAAGGTTTAAATTGCCAAAGCAAACACATCCTCATTTTAGACCACTCAAACAATATAGATGCCTACAAAGTTAAAGTAAACATTCCTCTCCTTACAAAATGAATTCTGGCTGGGTCAATGATTTAAACATAAAAAAACTATAAAAGTTCTAGAAGAATTTATAATCTGTGATAAGCAAGATCATTTCAAGAGCAAATTCCAGAAGCCATCAAGAAACAAAATAAATATATTGGACCATGTAAACATTTCTAAAGCTGCATGGGGGAAAATGTCATAAATAAAGCCAAAAGACTAATGAAAAACTGGGGAATGTATTTACAAAGAAAATGGTAAAAAGTTGAACTTCCTTAATTATCAAGGAGTTTATATGAATCAGTATGAAAAAGATGACTAAGCCAGGAGGAAAATGGTCAAAAGAAACTAATGTTGCAGAAAAAAAGGAACAATAGTCCAGAAGGCAAATGACAAGATGTACAACCTCACTCATAATTAAATAAATGCAAATAAGCTACAGTGAGTAAAGAGATGAGATTGTTGTTTCACTGATCTGATTGGCAAGTATCGATGTTTACTGATGACTACTTCTGCAAGACTGAGGAGAAAATGAGCACTCTCATAAATTGTTGGTGAAAGTGTACATTGGTGCATTCTTTCTGGAGGATAATTTGACAATATCTGTCAGAACTAAAAATGCCTATCTTCTTTTATCATTAATCCCTCTGCTTTAAATTTACCCAATATATATCATTGCAAATGTTTAGGAAAATGTATGTACTAGAATGTTTATTGGTACATTGTTTTGAAGCAGCAGATGATTGGAAACATTCAGTATTCAAAACTAGGCATCAAGTTAACTAAATTACAGTAAACCCATATGATGAATAAGGATGGCCCTGAGAAAAGAATAAAATAGTTCTATATCCTCAAGGGTCAAAACAGCAAGTTGCAGGACAGTGTGTAACATTTTTACAAGAATACACAGATGTATATATGACATGAATATGTGCATTAAAATATTTTTGGCAATAAATTACAGGAAACAGTTATCAGTGGGATATGAGCTGGTGTGAAGAAAAGGAAAGAAACTTTCACTTTCATTTTATATATTTTACTTGATAAATTTTCCATCTTATACATGTTTCATATATGACATTTAAAAAACTGACAGCAGGAGTTTCCTTTTCTCTACTTCTCCAACTGCAATGCCCAGGGATACTTTTTACATTCAGTTTTTTTTCTATATGCAGACAAGAAAGATACAAATATGCATTTTTGCATATGCACAATTACAGTGTTTTGTTCTTACAAAAATGGGATTTATATAGTTCTGCAATTTGCTTTTCTTAATTTATATGTCATTCACATCCTTCCCTGTAAAGACATACTGCATAAAATTTCATAGCTAAGTAGCTGCCCACACTCTCTGATTCATTGATTGAGCACATGTGCACTAAACACCAGACAGATGCCAGGCCTTGTGCCAGGCAAATGAGGAGGCAACATTGAACCAAACACAGTCCCAGAGGAGATGAATGAGTAAATGCCTGTGGTCAGGGTGATCAGTGCAATGAGTGCAATACCTCACCCACCTTGGTATTCAGGGGACTTCTGAGCCTGGGAGAGTGTAGAGGTCTGTGTTTCCCTCAAGCACCTCAGAAGTGCATGGACAGAATTGTCTTCATTCTAGTGTGTGTATGTTTGTTTAAGTAGACTTTATTTATTACAGCAGTCTTACTTCACAGCAAAACTAAGCCGAATATACTGTTTCCAAATACCCCTTGCCCCCATATGTACATAATGTCCCACCCCCCCCATCAACATCCTGCATTAGAGAGGTACATTTGTAACAATCATTGTACTTGCCCTTATCAGCCAAGGTCCATAGTTTACATTAGGGTTCACTCTTAGTGTTGTACATTCTGTGGGTTTTGAGAAATGCATAATGACACGTATCCATCATTATGGTACTATACAGAATAGTTTCATTGCCTTAAAAATCCTCTGTGCGCTGCCAGTTAATCCCCTCCCTACCTCCTAATACCCGGTAACCACTGATCTTTTTACTGTCTTCATAATTTTGCCTTTTCCAGAATGTTATATAATTGGGATATACAGTATGTAGCCTTTTTAGATTGGCTTCTTTCATTTAGAAATATACATTTAAGTTCTCTGAATGTCTTTTCATGGCTTGATAGCTCATTTCTTTTTTAGCTCTGAATAATATTCCATTGTCTGGGTGTGCCATGGTTTATTTATCCATTCCCTTACTGAAGTACATCTTGGCTGTTTCCAAGTTTTGACAATTATGAATAAAGCTGCTGGAAATATGTGTGTGTAGATTTTTGTGTGAGCATAAGTTTTCAACTCCTTTGGGTAAATACCAAAGAGTACAATTGCTGGATTATATGGTAAGATTATGTTTAGTTTCGTAAGAAACCACCAAACTTCAAAAGTGGTATAGTACAGTGTTTTTTTGAAATAACTTAGTCTCACCCTGAGTAGTACCCATATGAGGTATGCTTTCAGAGACTCCAGAAAAATTTCCTGCTTGATGAATGTTTTACCTTTAAATGAAGATGTCTCTCCCTCTGCCCTTATGTTTCATCTTCTTAGTTTGAGACTTTGAACTCTGTCAAAATGCAAAACCCTATATGATCGGTGACAATTTTCATTGTCATCAATTAGATATACCTTGAATAGGAATAAACATTCTGAAAGTGTTTTGATAAAGCAAAATGGAGTGGAGGTTAAGGGGAAGAACAGTATCTATAACTGGTCCATATTCTTCCTCTCCTAGGAATGTTTGCCGCATCCAGGGAGAGATATCTGTCCTATTTAGTAAGTGGGGAAGGAGCTAACAGTCACCAGGCACTGGACTAGAATGGAGGATACAGCAGTGAAGGGGGCAGTCTGTGTCCTTGTGCAGCTCACCACCCAGGCATGTACAAGCAATTTCAATACAACATGATAAATACTATAATTGCAAAAACCATTTGTCGTTGATTTTCAAATAGTCTGCTTAGTTGTCAATTGATGTGTCAAATCATGTGTTGCCCTCTTTGATGCAGAAAACATGGTTTGCACTAACAGAGGAATAAAAACACCACAAAAGTTCAGTGGTGAAACCAGAATGGCTAAAATTAACAAGTCAGAAAATGACAGATGTTGGCGGGGATGCGGAGAAAGGGGAACCCTCCTACACTGTTGGTGGGAATGCAAGCTGGTGCAGCCACTCTGGAAAACAGTATGGAGGTTCCTCAAAAAGTTGAAAATAGAGCTACCATACGACCTAGCAATTGCACTACTGGGTATTTACCCAAAGATACAAATGTAGGGATCCGAAGGGGTACGTGCACCCCAATGTTTATAGCAGCAATGTCCACAATAGCCAAACTATGGAAAGAGCCAAGATGTCCATCGACAGATGAATGGATAAAGAAGAAGTGGTGTATATATATATATATACACACACAATGGAATATTATGCAGCCATCAGAAAAAAATGAAATCTTGCCATTTGCAACGACGTGAATGGAACTAGAGGGTATTACGCTAAGCGAAATAAGTCAATCAGAGAAAGACAAGTATCATATGATCTCACTGATATGAAGAATTCTTATTCTCAGGAAACAAACTGAGGGTTGCTGGAGTGGAGGGGGGGTGGGAGGGATGGGGTGGCTGGGTGAGAGACATTGGGGAGGGTATGTGCTATGGTGAGCACTGTGAATTGTGTAAGACTGATGAATCACAGGCCTGTACCTCTGAAACAAGATAGTAGGAAGGGAAAAATGAAGGGGGGGAAATCGGAGGGGGAGACAAACCATGAGAGACTCTAGACTCTGAGAAACAAACTGAGGGTTTTAGAGGGGAGGGGGTGGGGGGATGGGTTAGCCTGGTGATGGGTATTAAGGAGGGCAGGTATTTCATGGAGCACTGGGTGTTATATGCAAACAATGAATCATGGAACACTACATAAAAAAATAATGATGTATGGTGACTAACATAACATTAAAAAAAAAAAAGTTCAGGGGTGAGCATGACTGACTCAGCCTGGAGGGTCTGAGAAGTCTTCACACAGGAGGCAAAATAATTCAACCATATATGTGACTTTTCCTAGCACAGCTTTTAAGGCAGACAGGTCAGTATGTGCAAAGGTGTGGAAGGGGGAAAGAGTATGGTCTGTTCGGAGGAAGAAAAAGTGGTTCAGGGTGGCCAGAGGAAAAGGCGTCTGTGTTGGTGGGGGGGTGGTGGTCAGAGAAAGGATTAAGGGGGCAGCATGTGAAGGACTTTCACATCATGGGCAGGAAATTGACCTTGTACAGTAGGCCTGTGCTGTCCAGTAGGACAGGCACTGACCATACATGGCTCTTGAGTGTACGAAATGTGGCTAGAGCAACTGAGGGGCAGAATTTTTTAAATTTAAATATGAAAATAGTCTAAAATAAATAGAGGTAGATTACACATTGATCATATTTTAGATATGGTGGTTTAAATAAAATACGTTATTGAAATTAATTTCACCTATTTCTTTTTACTTTTAAAAATGAGGCTGGGGGCGCCTGGGTGGCTCAGTTGGTTAAGCAACTGCCTTCGGCTCAGGTCATGATCCTGGAGTCCCGGGATCGAGTCCCGCATCGGGCTCCCTGCTCGGCAGGGAGTCTGCTTCTCCCTCTGACCCTCCTCCCTCTCATGCTCTCTGTCTCTCATTCTCTCTCTCTCAAATAAATAAATAAAATCTTTAAAAAAAAAAAAAAATGAGGCTGGGCGTGCCCGGTAGCTCCATCGGTTGAGCCTCTAACTCATGATTTCGGCTCAGATCACGATCTCAGTTATCATGAGGCCAAGCCCTGAGTCAGGCTCCTTCCTCAGCGCAGTGTCTGCTTAGGACTTTCTCTCCCTCTCCCTCTCCCTCTGCCCCCCACACCCCCGGTCTCAAATAAATAAATAAATAAATAAATCTTTTTTTTTTTTAAATGAGGCTACTAGAACCTTTAAAATTACATATTCAGCTCATGTAAAATTTATTTTGGACAGTGCTGCTATAGACAGATGGGAGCCATTGAGAGTTTTTGTGCAGAGAAAAGAATGTGATCGAGTTGGGGTTTTATAATTACAAGGGGAGTAAAGGATGGCTTGGTGGGAGAGTGCACCCAGGAGTAAGGTGACTAACCAATGAGAAGGCTATTGCTATAGTTCACTTAAGAGCCAATAAGGACCTAAATGAGGTAGTAGGGCTGGAATGGGGAGGGGGGCTATATTGAAAATACATTTAGGAAGGGAAGTTGGAATGGCTTAGTAATGGCCCTGGGGGTGTGTTGTACAATAAAGAATTAAACTTTTGTTCCTCCATTCCTGGGAGGTAACCTCAAAACCCTGGGAATCTCCCAAGTGATAGGAGTATCTTTGGTATTCATGGTGGACCCCTTGGACCACACCTGAGTTATGCCAATGAGGTGACTCACAGTGGGCCCCTAGATAGTTTCAGGATGGGGGCTGGCCATGCCAGAAAGACCAACCACATGATTGGGGGGTTGGGGCTTTGAGCTAAGAGATAGCAGCCAGACCTCCTAACCTTGGGGAGGGATGGAGGGGTTAGAGAGAGAGGTCAGTCACATGGCCAGTGATTCAAGCAATCATGCCCGTATAATAAAGCCCTAATAAAAACTCTGGACACTGAGGCTTGAGGGATCTTCCTGCACACTGATGGGCTGGAAGGGTGTTGCGTCCTGAGGACACAGAAACTTCACATTTGGGACCCTCCCAGACCTTGTACTATGGTCTCTTTTGGGGACTTTTCCTGATTTGTATCCTATATAATAAATGTAATCAGAGGTATAACACTTTCCCAAGTTCTGTGAGTCATTCTAATGAATTATCAAACCTGAAGGGGTTATGGAAAACCCCTCGATTTTTAGCCAGTGTGGTTGGCATCTGAACTGAGAGCAGTCTTGGGGGAGATGTGCCCTTAACCTGTGAAATTTAACATAATTCTGTTAAGCTAGTGTCAGGGTTGCATTGCAGGGTGAAAGAGAACAGGTTGAGGATGACTCCACAATTTCTAAATTAAACATAAAGGGAACTCAATAGGAGATGCAGGTCTGAGTCAGAGCAGGGGAGGATGGATTGAGTGCTATTCCTGTCAACTTTGAGGAGTCTATTGTCTTCAGGGTTGAGATGTCTAGGAAGCTACACAGTTGGAGTTCAGGAAAGAATCTGGGCCACAGAAGAAGATTTAGGAGTGCCCCATATTCAGGATGTTGAAATAGGAATTTTTCTGCCTTTGTGTCCTCTCAAGCCCTTGCTCCTTCCATCCACTGCCCCCCGGCTAAACAGATTTTCCTGTACCTTTGCCTTTTCTATCAAAACTCCACCCAAGTTATTCCTTCCTTTTCACACTCTTCCCACTCTGGCCTGAAGTGACCCTTAAAACTGTCTTCCTGCCCAAGTATTGAGCCAATGATCTGGAGAGGGTAGATAACCAGGTGGCTCTAAGCACACCCTCCACACCCTGCATGCAGCTCACGCCTGCTGTCTCCGATTTTCATCTGATAATCTGCCTCCCTGACTCTTGCCTTTTTCACCTGTTCCTCTGGATGGGGAGGGCACAATTTTGAACCTTTGCATGGTTAAGTTTGGCTTCTCACTTGTACAGTATATAACATGATGAGATAGTTCATTATTTTAAATGCCAAAGGCATTCATATTTTTTTCCAAACAAGTATTTGAGCACTGAGTATGTGCTTAGTGTTAAAGATATAAAGATGAAAAGGCATGGTTGCTATGTTCAAGGAGTTTACATGTAGTCTGAGGGAATTCAAACACATGCTAACCAAATTCTTTTGACTATGTGATTATGTATAAATTATATTTGAAGAAGTTATCTAATATAAATCCATTTTATAAGCTGACAAGTGTTAGTATATTCAAGATGAGTCATGAACTTTTTTGCTGTCTTCTCAAGCATTTGTCCATAGAATAAGCTGGATTTCAGAAAATTAAATATTTCTTCGTTTTTGGTTTTTCAATTGACACCAAACATTTATTTCTTTTGTTTGTTTGTTTAGCATTTTTATGTCCTATCTATCTATCTGTCTATCTATCTATCTATCTATCTATCTATCTATCTATCTATCATCTATCTACACTAGCTTTTCCATACCCAAGCCCCTTTCCCCTTGCTCTGGCATTACTGTGAATACGGACAAGTGGTCTAGGGAAAGAAAAAGTTATTCTGGGACAAGCTCCTTAGAAGCATAATGCAAACAGATCTGTAGGAGTTCCAGAGATCACCACTTAGGTCAAAGGATGATGCAAGAATCAGCTGTAGTCCCTTGCTGCTTTGGACTGTTCAAAACTCAGCAGGATTAATATTACCTGGGAGCTTTGTTAGAAATGCAGAGTCTCAGGCCCTACGAAGACCTACTGAGTCAGAATCTGAACTTTTTTTTTTTAAGATTTTATTTTTAAGTAATCTCTACACCCAACATGGGGCTTGAACTCATAACCCTGAAATCAAGAATCACAGGCTCCACAGACTGAGCCAGCCAGGCACACCCAGAATCTGAATTTTTAACAAGATCACTAGGTGATTCAAATGCACAATAAAGTTTGAGAAGCCCTGCTCAGAGAATTTCATGTGGAGTTTTGTGAAATGTCATTATTATGCCAGGGAAATTAAAATTCAATTCCATTGTAAACACTGACTGCTTGGTAAAGACTCTTCGTGTTGTGGTGAGCATTTTTAATGAGCCGCTGGAGAGAAGAATCTACCTCTGGCTCAAGCTTCTCCCACCTTAGAAATAGAGAAGAATCTTGAAAGAGGGATCTTTGCTCAGCTCAACTGTACAAAGATGGGCTGTGCATTCACGGTGGCCCTGAGCAAAGTGAACTCAGTTTCTTGATGCTTCAGTTTCTTAGAATGGAGTTTGGGGAAGAAACGTGGTCCGATGAGCAACAAGATCCACCCATCACTACCTGAATGTCAGGACTGTTTTAGAGCCCAACGTATCCCCTCCTTTAGTGGCTTAAGAAAGCAACTTTCCCTGGGTTCAGAATTCAGATTTTCTTTCTTTGGGTTTCAGCTCTTAATGGTTTTGCCTGGGATTTAGATGCGTACCTTCTTTTGAATTAAGTGCCTTCAGACTTGGGTGCTAATGGTTTGGTTTGCTACTTGGGACTTGATTATGTTGTAATTATTTAGTCACTCTGGGGAACCAGGAGCTCACGGAAAGTGCACTGATAAAGAAACATGGGTTATAGTTCCTGCTGTGCCCCTGTATTAATTTCCTGTGGCTGCACTAATTCACCACCACAGTTTGAAGACTTAAAACACCAGAAATTTATTCTCTCACAGTTCCAGAGGACAGAAGTTGAAACTCAGTCTGAGTTTCATTCTGCAGGATGTGCTCACTCTGAAAGTTCTAGGGAAGAACCTTCCTTGACTCTTCCATTTCTGGTGGCTCTCCGTGTTCCTTGGCTTTAGGCTACATAACTCCAGTCTCTGTCTCTTGTCTTCAGGTGGCCTTCTCCATCTCTCTGTGTCTTCTCTTCTATCTCTTGTAAGGACATTTGTCATTGGATTTAGGGTGCACCCAGATAGTCCAGGATGATCTCATCTTGAGATCTTTAACTTCATTATACCTTCCAAGATTTTTTTTTTCTCAAATAAAGTTACATTCACAGATTCTTGTGGTTAGGACACAAATTCTGGGGGGAGCCATCAGTCAATACACTATGGACCCAGCAAGCTGTGTGGCCCTGGACAGGACCCCTGAGCCTCAGGTTTCTCATCTATGAGATCTCTTTAACTATAGCACTAATATTTTGTGACTCCAAGAGTTTTTTACTTGCGAGCTCTATCACTATGCAGAATAAGACAAATGAAGAAAACACTCTCGAGTACTTATTTTTTTTAAAGTAATCTTTTAAAATCTTTTAATCCTTATGGTTTTCTGTTTTTACATTGATTAATTAAGCAAATATCTGACCAGGACACAATTCTCAGCAAGGTGTTGGAATACAGTGATGAACAAAATAATAAGATTCCTGCCCTCATGGAGCTTGTATTCCATGTAAGCTCGTATTACATGCCACTGGAGAAGAGAGGCAATAAAGAAGTAACAAATAAATACTCAAGCTAATGAGATAGCACCACACACCATAAAGGAAATAGGGTAATGGAGAGAGGTACCATATAGGCTGACAGGGAAGGCTTCTCCAAGGAAGGGACATTTAAAGTTGAGGCAGTAAAAATGAGGAGGAGCCAAGAATAGGGTAGTTCAAGAAACTGAAAGGAGGCCAGTGTGGCTGGAATAGATTTTTTGAAGCTCCCATGTGAGAAATGAATGATGGAGGACAACAGTAGCAGCATATGCGAAAAAGCTTGGAGGATTTTAGTTGACAGTATGTCAGGAGTGTGATGTGACTGCCACAGAAGTCCACGTGGTCCTAGACTCTGCTGGCAGAAGTCTGGTCTCTGGCTCAGGGAAGATGACGGTCTTCCACTGTCCTGTGCTGCTGAGAACATCCCCAGGGTGCTGTGTTCCATTCTGGGCACTGCGTGTGGTCCAAGTAAAGTAGGTCCATTAAGGACCATCTTGAACTATGCCATATGTAAAAGAAATCCAAATATTGCTCCAAATGACTTTAAAAATCATGAGCACTGGGTGTTATATACAACTGATAAATCACTGAACTCTACCTCTGAAGCTAATAATACACTACATGTCAATTAATTGAATGTAAACTTAATTTAATTTAATTTAAAAATTACCAGAGGAAAAAAATGTTGATCTTCACTCTAGGTTTTCTGGAAGTCACAATACAGATGTTTATACGAAAAATTAACAGAAAGAAAAATTCTTAAAAATGTCTCATCTCTTGCAGCAAAGTTCCACATACCTACCACCCTCAGCTTCTCTTCTTTCTGTTGTTGTCCTTTCATGGCCTCCACCCCAGTGCTGCCTCACAAAGCCCCCCTTCAAAAAGCCTGAGCTGGCCATGTCTGCCCCTTCCCCCCTGCCCACTGGTGAGCCGATTTCCCTCTGATCTCTCCTGCCACAACGAGCAGCCTGCTCAGTACAAACAAAGCCTTTTGTCTCACTGCATGTCCTTTAAGATGGCCATGGAGGGTAACTGCAGGAGATATTTAAAAGGTGAAATCAACAGGAATCAGTCATAACATTCTCTGACATTTATTTCATTCTTACCGTGTGTCATGGCCTGTGCCACTCTGTGAAGCAGATAGTGCTCTTATTCTCCCTCAAAAGTGGGGAAACCAAGGCTCAGAGAGGCCCTCTATGCTGTCTAAATTCACAGGGCTATAAAGCGGCAAAGTTGGGATTTGAGCGGAAGAAGTGTGACTGTGGGCTCAGGTGAGCTAACTGGGATTGGTGAGGTCATCGACACAGCCAGGAAAAATAGGTGAAAGAACAGGCCTTTGGTTCGGGGAGTGCTATGGGTAATGCTAAGTTACTGTTCCTCCATGTTAAAACTCCCAGTTTATTCTTAAGGCTAAATATAAAAGTTGCTTGTTTTCCATTTTCCTACCTTCTTTGTTCAACTGTTAACTCTCATTTTTAGAATTCGATATGCCAAAATCTTCCTGAAGAAATATAAAATGATAGGTGGAGCATGCCCAAAGAAGATTCAAATTCAAAAACGAAGCACTGACAGCTTCACAGTTTTGCCTGGTTTCTTCAGCTGCTTCCGTCCTTAGCAGTTGGGGTTGATGGCTTGGGGTACACTCCGGGGCTAAAGAGGGTTCAGACTCTGTGTCCCCGATGCAAACTAACTGGGTGGTGCCCAGCTGCTTCACATGCCCTGAGTCTGTTAGGTTCTCGGCAGCGATACCTATGATAGGGGATAAACCCTGCTCTCTTCCTCTCGGGGAAAAACAGATGGCCCCAACCCACATCAATATGACAGTCATTGGTTATCACAAAGGTTAACTAAGACCTCATAACAGTTCCTCTTCATAGTCAACTGTGAACAGCTTTTGGACAAGATTCTTCTTCATAGAATGATAACCATGAAAGCAGCCCACCCAGGTTGGGCCTCCCTGGAGAGCAGGTGTAGCTTATAATACTGCATTCTTCTTGCATTCTTCTTGCCAGTTCTCGCCTCACACCGCCCTCGTTCTGGACTGAGGCTCCTTTTGACCTCTATGGCACAATCCCAGTTTGTTTTTTATATTCAAGGCCTGAAAATGGTACAGGCCTGGCTTACAAAAGAAAGACAGTTTTAGAATCCTTTGTGATCATTCGCCAGACCAAAAGACTGGCTTTCTATGACCCAGAAACCAGGGCCAAAAGGGGTTTTATTTTGCTGCCTCCTGCCTGGCTCCCCTACAGGGCGACTGGACCCATCAGTCTCAGACAGCACATTTGTGTCACCATAATAAAGTCACTGATACTCACATGACATCATTCATACACCAGTTTTGTTCTGTGGGTCCTTTTGATATTAGAATGGGCTTTTCCTATTGGTGCCAGAGAGACTGTAGCTCTAGTTTTCTTTCTTCTGGTAGATGCAAAAATCTCTTCTCCTCTATGCTAAGGCTGCCATATATCTTTCCCCCATTTCACAGATTGGAGAAAGGAACAAGAGCTGAAGCGCATGAACATAAACTCTTAATCGGTCCTTCCTCCTATCCTTCCCAAGGGAACTTGACCCCTGCCCACCCCCTCACCAGGCCATCCACTACCCGCCCTGCAGCAGTCATGACTCAGAGGACAGTGACTTCAACTCTAGCACTTATTCATTTAAGCCAATGGCAGACCTAAGACGACAAATTCAGGCTAGCAGAAAGGGCTTGTAATAAATCCTAAAAGGAATGGCTTCTCTTCCTTTCCGGTGGGGTGTGAGCAGAAAATTCCATTGTCCTGGTTGCTGACCACAAAAGGAATCAGCTTTAGTATGAAGCTTCAACTTGGTTGGCAAAGAGCAGAGTTAGAAAGAGATCATTGATAACATAAATTTAAGCCATGGAAAAACCAATTATTGTGACCTGTTCTACATTTTGTTGACTAATAAATTTGTCCATCGTTTTTTACCAGTGTGTGTCAAGATTTCTGGTTTTGTTGTTGTTGTTGTTCTGTTGTTTTGGTTTTGGTTTTTTTTTTTTTTTCTTGTCAAAATGTCCCACTCCGCCCTGTACTTCAGTCTTGCCCACCTCAGGAAATCTATCACTGTCACATCAGTTATTCAAGTCAGAGACCTGGGAATCAGATATGTTTTTACTTCTGCATCATCTCCAGAACTTAATCAATTAGAAAGCCTGTTCACTCTAACCTCCAAAATATCTCCATCATCCATTCTCTACCTCCGTCTCCAATGCCATCATCTTATTCCATTGCCTCTCACATAAAATCCGCAATAGCCTTCTAACTGGTTTCCCTTCTCACTTGCTGGCCTTCCTATAATCTGTTATCCATGCAGAACTCAGAATGATCTTCTTAAAAGAGAGGTCATGTTATTCATCTGTTTAAAACTTTCTAGTGCTTTCTCACCTAGAAAAAATCCAAGTATCTCATAATTATAGGAAAGACGACATCACTGTAATAAAGATCTCAAATAGAAGTTTATTTCTCCTTCACATAACAGACAATTCTGCCCCATGAGGGTATTCCAAGATCCAGTTTCCTTCCATCTCCTCACCCCACCCTCCCATAGGCTAGTGTATTGTTTTCATTTGCAAGGTTGGTCACCCAAGGGAAGGGAAAAGAGAGGAAGTTAAAGACAAGCATTTTCCCTTCAACCAAATGAGGTGGGTGTTGTGCACATCTCCTTTGCTCATATTCCGTTGGCAATAACTTTGGTGGTATGGCCACACCTCACAACCAAGAAGACTGGGATGCTTAGTGTCTGGCTAAGTGCCCAGGTAAAAATCTTTTACCAAGGAAGAAAAGGAAAATAGATTTTGGGAGGATGACTAGCAGTGTGCTGTACTTAATGTGGCCTTCAAGGCTTATTTGACCCCCCTGCAGCTCCTGCAACATCATCTCCTACATCTTTCCTAGTTCACTAATTATGAGCTGTGGTGGCTTCTTTTCTACTCCTCAAACATCCTGAAGTCATTCCTACCTTAAACCCTTTGTGCTCACTCTCCCTCTGCCTGGAACACTGCCCGATGATCCTCACATCTGGGTTCCTTCTTAATTCCCAGGTAGCAGTGTGAACAGTCTCTTCATTTGAGAGACCTTCTCCAACCTCCCTTCTAAAACTGTCCCACCTCTTAGCCATCAGTGGCTATAACTCTGCTTCATTTTCTTCATAATGCATGAGATCATTTATTTGTTTTTTATTGGTTGTCTCCCTCACTGGAATCTGAGTTCCATGAAGTCAGGGGCTCTATTTGTCTTGCTCTTGTTTACCGAGGTTACAACCTCAGGGCCAAGAATATTGTATAGACATGGTAGGTGCCCAAACAATCCTTTTAAAAGTAAATGGAGGGGCGCCTGGGTGGCTCAATCGGTTAAGTTCTGCCTTTGGTCCAGGCCGTGGTCCCAGGGTCCTGGGATCGAGCCCACATAGAGCCCCATATTGGGATCCCTTATCAGCAGAGAGACTGCTGCTCCCTCTCCCTTAACCCCTCTCCCCACCCCCCTACCCCCCACTGGTGCTCTCTCAAGCGCACTCTCTTTCTCACTCTCTCAAATGAATAAGATCTTTTTTAAAAAAGTAAATTGAATAAAACGATTCTAAGCAATATCTCCCCATCTCATGTCTGTGCAATTACCTTTCAGATCAACATTTAAGACTTTGCATTTTTCCCTTCTAATTTTATTTTGTTAGATTTGGCCCATTGCCTCAATCCATAGATCTCTCTTGGGATTTGATCCTGGACCTGCCCACTACCTAGCCTAGGATCAGGACCTGCAGATCCTCCCAGCATCCCAAGCAAGTTGGCAGTCGCCCTCTCGAGCTGTGTTAATGGGCACTCACCATTCCCAGGGTCTTCAGTTTATGTTTCCTTTTCATTTCATCTCCCTTTTGAATATGCGTTCCCACAATCTCTACACTTGTATACAAGCAGGAATTGTATGTCTTGAGGAGCAATGAAGCAGGATTCAGGACATTTGGGTGCCAGCTCCAGTGTCACTGTTGTCTTTTTTTTAAAAATCAATTCATGAAAGTCATTCCCCTTCTTTGTGGTCTTGATTTTCCCATATGTAAAATAGAGGGGGGAAAAATGCCTTTTCTGCTTTCCTCACAGAGCTGTTCCAAGGATCAGATAACAAGGTACATAAACATGCTGTGGAATGATCCAAAGTTCTATTGAAAAGGAAGGTGGTACTCCAGCACAGCCACGGCAGATGACAGGACTCAGGGAGAGTCTGTGCAACATGGGAGACTGTTGGGGAGCCTGGCTCCAAAATCATCAGCACCCCCACCCCATTTGCTGTACTCAGTAGGGTGTCTTGGCCTTTTCTCTCCAGTTTTCATGTCAAGCATGGAGACACCTCCTCAGAGAAGACATTAAAAAAAATGCCCTTGTGCAAGATGACGAAAGGATGGCCTTGATTATAAAATGCCGCCCCAGCCAGTGTAACCCGTGGCCTTGTCCCTGCACGTGTGGAAGTTTCTCCAGAACTGCCGAAGAGGATTGCACTCACAACAACAACAACAACAAATCCTTAGAACCTTCTTTTCATATGTTCCTCAAGAGCTCAAATAAATGATGGCTAACCCCAAATCTGTGTGTACTTAACTCTCCAAATCCTCGAGCTCATCTTGACCATTATCCTTTGTGCTCTTCTCTCCTACACTCTGGTCCTTCCGTGTGAATCGATGAAGCCAGGCCTGGATCCTCTGCATTCTGCCCTCACTCATTACCTTGCTTGATACTAGGAATTGCAGACCCTGAGCTGGCTGTTGAGAAATTGGTGTACACCGAGAGGGATGGAGGTTGCAGAGGGCTCGTAGCAGTGGTATTTTCTACCTACTATATTGATTTGTTGCCTTTTAGACTAGAAGAAATTGAGGCTCAGACACAGTGGGGAGGAAGGGAGCAGACACAGCAGACAGAGTCTGAGCACATTTTTAGCTGCTCATGCTCCATCCTCCCCATGACCTGGGTCCTCCAAGCCCCCCAGCTGTCTAATCCTAATGTCTAATGTCTACTCCTAATCCTAATGTCTCTATTTGGTATATGTAGCTTTTACTCGTGTGTGGTTCTCTTGAGCTTGGGGATAGTAACTCCTCGCCCAGGCGTTGGTGAAAATGCCCGCAAGTAGCTGGCCTGTGGACTGGTTGCCGCCTTCATGTCTCACCCACGGCCTCTTCAACAACCTCTATGGATGTGAGTCCTCGGTTGAAGTGAGAGCCTGAGGGTAGCAGCCAGTGCAGTGCCCCTCAAGGGTTTCTACCTCCACAACCTTTCGCCTCTTACCCATCCGTGGCTTATAAGCAAAAACAGTCCCCATCTCCTGCCCTCCAAACCCCTCCACGCTTGTATGCCATTGTGAAAGGGAGCAGTTTCTTGGCAAGTCCCTTTCAAAAGTTTTCCGAGCTCTGCTCTAGCATACAGCAACGACGGAAGCCCTGAAGTGACTGAGATCAGTGGTGCTGGCTGAGATGTGTCCTGGCTGTAGAAAGTGTCTGGGCACATTCAGCCACATGGCAGTGACTGGCCCCTAGCCCTCCTGAGGTCAGAGCTTTCAGAACGTCAGAATGATCTCGCTTTGGTTTAGTGAAGCTACCACTAGAGAACCTACGGTGTGCCGTATGCCGTAGTGATTTGAAGGTTACAAAAAGAATACTTTCAAAGAACTTGCACTGCAGTGGGTGGACAGACATAAAGAGAGATCATATTGAAATAATGTGTTGAATGCAGTGACAGGATGAAGAGTGCTGGGCAGAATGAAACTGGGGTTCTTAGCTCAGCCTGGTGAGAGCAGGGCTTCCTAGAGGACGTGACACCCAAACTGAATCCTACAGTGTGCATAAGAAAATGCACAAAGACAGAAGAAGGCATTCTACAATGAAGGCACAGAGGTGCAAAACCACCCAGTGTATTCAAATGCTACAAATGGTTCTGCATCGGAGAGCATAGCAAAGAAACAGAAAAGAGGTAGAAGTAGAAACTGGCAATCAAGCTGCAATGGTGGGGGGTGGATCACAGAGAACATTGTATATGTTCTAAGGCGCTTGGTTTTGTGTCCAAAAGACTGTGGGGAGCCAGAAAAGTTTTAAGCAGGGGGTGACAAAGTCAGACTTTAGTCTTGCCGTATATCTTAATTTTGAATGAACTATTTGTTATTTGAGTTTTCTGCTTAGGAAACATTCGCACATATAGAATTTCATAACTGGGGGGGCGGAGCAAGATGGCGGAGGAGTAGGAGACCTGGATTTCGTCTCCTCTCAGGAATTCAGCTGGATAGGGATCAAACCATTCTGAACACCTACAAACTCAACAGGAGATCGAAGAAAAGAAGAGCAACAACTCTCTGAACAGAAAAGCAACCACTTTCTGGAAGGTAGGACGTGCGGAGAAGTGAATCCGAGGCGTTATTCGGGAGGATAGACGGCGGGGGAGGGGCCTCCGTCGGCCGCTTCTGGCAAGTGATAGAGCCACGGAGCACAAAATCGGAACTTTTAGAAGTCGGCTCCGCTGAGGGACGTCACTCTGGTGGCGAAGTGGGGGGGTGGAACCCTCGCGGGACAGTGTGGTCTCAGGACCCTTGGGGTCACAGAAAGACCGGGGGTGCCTGAGTGCGGCAGAGCTCCCAGGTATCGGAGCAGGGAAGCCGGCTGCAGAGACGGCGCCCAGGCGCGGGCTCTCAGCTCGGGGTTGCTATAAACCGTGATCCGCGGCACAGTCGGGCCACTGCCCCTCCAGCAGGGACCCAACAAGCGGCAGATCCGGGGAGACTCACCTTCTTCCCCCGGGAGGAGAGGTGCGGGAGCGCACCGCGGGGATCTGCTGGGTTTGGAGACTCCACCCGGGGTCGGGTGCCAGATAGAAAGGCGGAGTCACAGGCCGGGTGAGCACGGAGTGCGGCCGGAGACCGGGGAGACGGGAGTGACTGACTGCTTTTCTCTGGGGGCTCGCTGAGGAGCGGGACCCCGAGTTCTCGGCTCCGCCGGGGCGGAGACTGGGAGGCCACAATTTTCACTCTCCGCCTCCAAAGCTGTACGGAGAGCTTGCAGGGAACAAAAGCTCCGGAGAGCAAACCCGAGCAGATTACTTAGCCCGGACCGGCAAGGGCGGGGCAATTTTGCCTCCGGCAAAGACATTTGGGAACCATGGCAACAGGCCCCTCCCCCAGAAGATCAGCGAGAACAGCCAGCCAAGACCAAGTTTACCTATCAATGAGAACGGCAGAACTCCAGCGCTAGGGGAACACTGTACATAGAATTCATGGCTTTTTTACCATGATTCTTTAGTCTTTCAAAGTTAATTATTTTTTTTAACTGTCTTTTTTTCTTTTTTCCTTTTTTCTTTTTTTTTGAATTTTTCTTTTTCCCTTTTTCAACCAACATCTTATCAATCCCTTTTTTAAAAAAAAACATTTTTATTTTTCATTTTTAAAGTCATATTCTATCCCTTCATAGTAGTTACCCGTATTTTTGGCATATATATATAAGTTGTTCTCTCTTTAAAATCTTGAGATAGTTTCTTCTAACAGATCAAAATATACTCTAAATCTCTAGTGTATGGTTTTTTTCTACTCCCCTGCCTGATCACATTCTCTCCCTTTTTTCTTTCTTTCTTTTTTTTTTAATCCTCTTCTTTCTTTTTTCAAACAACTTATCAAATCCTTTTTTAAAATTTTTTATAATTTCCATCTTTACAGTTATATTCCATCCCTTCATCATATCAACCCTTATTTTTGTACATGTATAAGTTTTTCTTTCTTTAAAATTTTGGGAGGGACTTTCTTTTAACAGACCAAAATACACCCAAAATCTAGTGTGTGGCACGGATCTATAATCCAGCCTGATCATATTTGATCACATTCTGTTTTTGTTTTGTTTTGTTTTGTTCTGCTTTTGTTTGTTTTTATCTTTATCTTTTTCTTTTTTTCTTTCCTTTTCTTTTTTCTCTCTTTCCCTTTCTTTTCCCACTGCTTCACGTCTTTTCTGATTTGTTTAGAGTATATTTTCTGGGGACGTTGTTACCCTGCTAGCATTTTGTTCTCTCATTAATCTATTCTCCTCTGCACAAAATGACAAGACGGAAAAAATCACCTCAACAAAAAGAACAAGAGGTAGTACCGACTGCCAGGGACCTACTCAATACGGACATTAGTACGATGTCAGAGCTAGAGTTCAGAATCATCACTTTAAAGATACTAGCTGGGCTTGAAAAAAACATGGAAGTTATTAGAGAAACCCTTTCTGGAGAAGTAAAAGAACTAAAATCGAACCAAGGAGAAATCAAAAAGGCTATTAATGAGGTGCAATCAAATATGGGGGCGCTAACTGCTAGGATAAATGAGGCAGAAGAAAGAATCAGTGAGATAGAAGACCAAATGATGGAAAATAAAGAAGCTGAGAAAAAGAGAGATAAACAACTACTGGATCACGAGGGCAGAATTCGAGAGAAAAACGATACCATAAGACGAAACAACATTAGAATAATTGGGATCCCAGAAGAAGAAGAAAGAGAGAGAGGGGCAGAAGGTATAATGGAGCAAATTATAGCAGAGAACTTCCCTAATTTGGGGAAGGAAACAGGCATCAAAATCCAGGAAGCACAGAGAACCCCTCTCAAAATTAATAAAAATAGGTCAACACCCCGACATCTAATAGTAAAACTTACGAGTCTCAGAGACAAAGAGAAAATCCTGAAAGCAGCTCGGGAGAAGAGATATGTAACCTACAATGGTAGAAACATTAGATTGGCAACAGACTTATCCACAGAGACCTGGCAGGCCAGAAAGGACTGGCAGGACATATTCAGAGCACTAAATGAGAAAAATATGCAGCCAAGAATACTATATCCAGCTAGGCTGTCATTGAAAATTGAAGGAGAGATAAAAAGCTTCCAGGACAAACAAAAACTAAAGGAATTTGCAAACACGAAACCAGCCCTACAACAAATATTGAAAGGGGTCCTCTAAGCGAAGAGAGAGCCTAAAAGCAACATAGACCAGAAAGGAACACAAACAATATACAGTAACAGTCACTTTACAGGCAATACAATGGCACTGAATTCCTATCTTTCAATAGTTACCCTGAATGTAAATGGGCTAAATGCCCCAATCAAAAGACACAGGCTATCAGATTGGATTAAAAAACAAGACCCATCGATATGCTGTCTGCAAGAGACTCATTTTAGACCCAAAGACACCCCCAGATTGAAAGTGAGGGGGTGGAAAACCATTTACCATGCTAATGGACACCAAAAGAAAGCTGGGGTGGCAATCCTTATATCAGACAAATTAGATTTTAAACCAAAGACTGTAATAAGAGATGAGGAAGGACACTATATCATACTTAAAGGGTCTATCCAACAAGAAGATCTAACAATTGTAAATATCTATGCCCCTAACATGGGAGCACCCAATTATATAAGGCAATTAATAACAAAAGCAAAGAAACACATCGACAACAATACAATAATAGTGGGGGACTTTAACACCCCCCTCACTGAAATGGACAGATCGTCTAAGCAAAAGATCAACAAGGAAATAAAGACTTTAAATGACACACTGGACCAAATGGACTTCACAGACATATTCAGAACATTCCATCCCAAAGCAACGGAATACACATTCTTCTCTAGTGCCCACGGAACATTCTCCAGAATAGATCACATCCTAGGTCATAAATCAGGTCTCAACCGGTACCAGAAGATTGGGATCATCCCCTGCCTATTTTCAGACCACAATGCTTTGAAACTAGAACTCAATCACAAGAGGAAAGTCAGAAAAACTCAAATACATGGAGGCTAAAGAGCATCCTACTGAAGAATGAATGGGTCAACCAGGAAATTAAAGAAGAATTAAAAAAATTCATGGAAACCAATGAAAATGAAAACACAACTATTCAAAATCTTTGGGATACAGCAAAGGCAGTCCTAAGAGGAAAGTATATAGCAATACAAGCCTTTCTCAAGAAACAAGAAAGGTCTCAAGTACACAACCTAACCCTACACCTAAAGGAGCTGGAGAAAGAACAGCAAATAAAGCCTAAACCCAGCAGGAGAAGAGAAATAATAAAGATCAGAGCAGAAATCAATGAAATAGAAACCAAAAGAACAGTAGAACAGATCAACGAAACTAGGAGCTGGTTCTTTGAAAGAATTAACAAGATTGATAAGCCCCTGGCCAGACTTATCAAAAAGAAAAGAGAAATGACCCAAATCAACAAAATCATGAATGAAAGAGGAGAGATCACAACCAACACCAAAGAAATACAAACAATTCTAAGAACATATTATGAGCAACTCTATGCCAGCAAACTAGATAACCTGGAAGTAATGGATGCATTCCTAGAGATGTATCAACTACCAAAACTGAACCAGGAAGAAATAGAAAACCTGAACAGACCTATAACCACTAAGGAAATAGAAGCAGTCATCAAAAATCTCCCAAAACACAAAAGCCCAGGGCCAGATGGCTTCCCAGGGGAATTCTACCAAACATTTCAAGAAGAATTAATACCTAACCTTCTGAAACTGTTCCAAAAAATAGAAATGGAAGGAAAACTTCCAAACTCATTTTATGAGGCCAGCATTACCTTGATCCCAAAACCAGACAAAGACCCCATCAAAAAGGAGAATTACAGACCAATATCCCTGATGAACATGGATGCAAAAATTCTCACCAAAATACTAGCCAATAGGATCCAACAGTACATTAAAAGGATTATTCACCACGACCAAGTCGGATTTATCCCTGGGCTGCAAGGTTGGTTCAACATCCGCAAATCAATCAACGTGATACAATACATTAACAAAAGAAAGAACAAGAATCACATGATCCTCTCAATAGATGCAGAAAAAGCATTTGACAAAGTACAGCATCCTTTCTTGATCAAAACTCTTCAGAGTATAGGGATAGAGGGTACATACCTCAATATCATAAAAGCCATCTATGAAAAACCTACAGCGAATATCATTCTCAATGGGGAAAAACTGAGAGCTTTCCCCCTAAGGTCAGGAACGCGGCAGGGATGTCCACTATCGCCACTGCTATTCAACATAGTATTGGAAGTCCTAGCCACAGCAATCAGACAACAAAAAGAAATCAAAGGCATCCAAATTGGCAAAGAAGAAGTCAAACTCTCACTCTTTGCAGATGATATGATACTTTATGTGGAAAATCCCAAAGACTCCACCCCAAAACTGCTAGAACTCATACAGGAATTCAGTAAAGTGGCAGGATATAAAATCAATGCACAGAAGTCAGTGGCATTCCTATACACCAACAACAAGTCAGAAGAAAGAGAAATTAAGGAGTCGATCCCATTTACAATTGCACCCAAAACCATAAGATACCTAGGAATAAATCTAACCAAAGAGGCAAAGGATCTGTACTCAGAAAACTATAAAATACTCATGAAAGAAATTGAGGAAGACACAAAGAAATGGAAAAACGTTCCATGCTCATGGATTGGAAGAACAAATATTGTGAAGATGTCAATCCTACCTAGAGCAATCTACACATTCAATGCAATCCCCATCAAAATACCATCCACTTTCTTCAAAGAAATGGAACAAATAATCCTAAAATTTGTATGGAACCAGAAAAGACCCCGCATAGCCAGAGGAATGTTGAAAAAGAAAAGCAAAGCTGGCGGCATCAGAATTCCAGACTTCCAGCTCTACTACAAAGCTGTCATCATCAAGACAGTATGGTACTGGCACAAAAACAGACACATAGATCAATGGAACAGAATAGAGAGCCCAGAAATGGACCCTCAACTCTATGGTCAACTAATCTTCGACAAAGCAGGAAAGAATGTCCAATGGAAAAAAGACAGTCTCTTCAACAAATGGTGTTGGGAAAATTGGACAGCCACATGCAGAAGAATGAAACTGGACCATTTCCTTACACCACACACAAAAATAGACTCCAAATGGTTGAAAGACCTCAATGTGAGACAGGAGTCCATCAAAATCCTAAAGGAGAACACAGGCAGCAACCTCTTCGACCTCAGCCGCAGCAACTTCTTCCTAGAAAAATCGCCAAAGGCAAGGGAAGCAAGGGCAAAAATGAACTATTGGGACTTCATCAAGATAAAAAGCCTTTGCAAAGCAAAGGAAACAGTCAACAAAACCAAAAGACAACTGACAGAATGGGAGAAGATATTTGCAAATGACATATCAGATAAAGGGCTAGTATCCAAAATCTATAAAGAACTCATCAAACTCAACACCAAAAGAACAAAGAATCCAATCAAGAAATGGGCAGAAGACATGAACAGACATTTTTCCAAAGAAGACATCCAAATGGCCAACAGACACATGAAAAAGTGTTCAATATCGCTCGGCATCAGGGAAATCCAAATCAAAACCTCAATGAGATACCACCTCACACCAGTCAGAATGGCTAAAATTAACAAGTCAGGAAATGACAGATGTTGGCGGGGATGCGGAGAAAGGGGAACCCTCCTACACTGTTGGTGGGAATGCAAGCTGGTGCAGCCACTCTGGAAAACAGTATGGAGGTTCCTCAAAAAGTTGAAAATAGAGCTACCATATGATCCAGCAATTGCACTACTGGGTATTTACCCCAAAGATACAAAAGTAGGGACCCGAAAGGCTACGTGCACCCCGATGTTTATAGCAGCAATGTCCACAATAGCCAAACTGTGGAAAGAGCCAAGATGTCCATCAACAGATGAATGGATAAAGAAGATGTGGTATATATATACAATGGAATATTATGCAGCCATCAAAAGGAATAAGATCTTGCCATTTGCAACGACGTGGATGGAACTGGAGGGTATTATGCTGAGCGAAATAAGTCAAACAGAGAAAGACATGTATCATATGACCTCACTGATATGAGGAATTCTTAATCTCAGGAAACAAACTGAGGGTTGCTGGAGTGGGGGGTGGGGTGGGAGGGATGGGGTGACTGGGTGATGGACACTGGGGAGGGTATGTGTTCTGGTAAGCGCTGTGAATTGTGCAAGACTGTTGAATCTCAGATCTGTACCTCTGAAACAAATAATGCAATATATGTTAAGAAAGAAAAAAAGAAGAAGAAGAATGTAGCAGGAGGGGAAGAATGAAGGGGGGGAAATCGGAGGGGGAGAAGAACCATGAGAGACAATGGACTCTGAAAAACAAACTGAGGGTTGTAGAGGGGAGGGGGGTGGGAGGATGGGTTAGCCTGGTGATGGGTATTGAGGAGGGCACGTTCTGCATGGAGCACTGGGTGTTATGCACAAACAATGAATCATGGAACACTATATCTAAAACTAATGATGTAATGTATGGGGATTAACATAACAATAAAAAAATTTAAAAAAAAAAAAAAAGAATTTCATAACTGAGGGTCGTTACCAAGATGGGATGTGGCTTGTGTGCTTGCCCTCCTGAATGAACTACGTGCTACTAGTTTTGTTTTTGCTTTGCTTTGTTTTGTTTTGCCTGGATCCAGGGGCCCAGGAACCCATCAGTTCATGGCACATAGCCCAGCGCCCCATCCTTTGTGTGCCACGCACCTTCTACTGCAAGGCAGAATTAAGTAGCTCCCTTTCATACCATACAGTTCTTACACTGGGAGTCTTTAGGTAGATTTTTTTTTTCCTTTCTCAAACTGTGAGGAGCATTTGACAGCTTTATAAAAAAAATGCTGGTCTCCTAAAGTCAAGAATTTAAAGCATTTTATTTAGTCCTGAATTTCCTTGAGAGATTAAAAAAATGTGCTGCTAAGTTTCTTGGAATGAGAGATCCATTTGCTGTGATAAAGAGTTGTTTGCCAATTCTTGAAGACTTTTCCCTCTGAAGTACTGAAAGTGGACACAAAAGCCTCCAAAGCCCGCAGAAGAGGTTTCCTTTTCAAAATTCCCCATGACCTGTTCTGAGTGACCAGAGTTTGGATCCTTATGAAAATCCACCTTCACTTAAAAGAATTATTCAAATCTGAAGAGTCTCCTTGGGAAAACGAGCACTCCCCAAGTTCTCATGAGGAGCACCTTGTACATGGTGCTCACTTCTCTTGAGGGAAGAACTCTCAATAAATAGATTTTTCCCCTCCAGAATCTGCTGAGACACATCTGTCCAGAGACACACGAAAAGATGCTCAACATCACTAATTATCAGGTAAATTCAAATGAAAACTACAGTGAGATACCACTTTACACCAGTCAGAATGGCTAGTATCAAAAACACAAAAAATAACAAGGCCTGGCGAGGATGTAGAGAAAAAGGAACACTCGTGCACCGCTGGTGGGAATGCAAACTGGTGCAGCCACTCTGGAAAACAGTATGGAGGGTCCTCAAAACGTTAAAAATAGAACTACCCTATGACCCAGCAATTGCACTACTAGGCATTTATACAAAGGATATAAACGTAGTGCTTTGAAGAGGCACCTGCACCCCAATGTTTATAACAGCAATGTCCACAATAGCCAAACTATGGAAAGAGCCCAGATGTCCATCGACAGATGAATGGATAAAGAAGATGTGGCATATATATATACAGTGGAATATTACTAAGCCATCAGAAAGAATGAAATCTCGCCATTTGCAACGACGTGGATGGAACTAGAGGGTATTATGCTAAGCTAAATAAGTCAATCAGAGAAAGACAAATACCATATGATTTCACCCATATGTGGGATTTAAGAAACAAAACAAGCAAAGAAAAAAAGAGACAGACAAAAAGACAGACTCTTAAATACAGAGAACAAATTGGTGGTTACCAGAGGGGAGGTGGGAGGGAGGATGGGTGAAATAGGTGATGGGGATTAAGAGTACACGTATCGTGATGAGCACTGAGAAATGTATAGAATCGTTAAATCATTATATTATACACCTGAAACTAATATAACACTGCATGTTAATTATACTTGAATAAAAAAATAATATTGTAACATCAAGAAAAATCTGTTACTCTAAATTTGCTAAAATGTGTTCAATGTTTTGTCTGAATTCCTGGGTTGAATGCTGGAATGGAAAGAAAGTGTAGTGTCATGGGTAATCTATAGTCAGAGGAGTGTGAGATATTGGTTGCTTAGAAATACTTAATGTATTTTTTTTAATATATATTTTAAAAACCACATAATTTAACATAAAAATTACACATATAAATATATATATGTAAATACATATATACACACACAAATATACATACACACACACACACACATCAATAAACTTTCCATAGCATATACCAATATTTTCTGGTCAAAAAGTGTCCTGTCAAGGCTTAGGGGTTTAAGGTGCACAGTTCTATTTTTTCATGACCAATGCCACATCCACATACATAAAGATTACAGTCAAATGAGGGTTCCCAGGGACAAATAAGTCCGCAGATGCAGGGTTTCCAGTATCCATGTTAAAGAATGCTGCCTTGGTCTGAAGCCAAGGTGCCTAGAGATGACTCTACCCAAGTGTGCCATCCCTGAGAACAAGAGGTGCTGGCCATCCCTGAGAACAGGAAATGAAATGGATGTGGGACCAGCAAAGAGAAAGCGCTTTACAATGTGAAATGTGGCATGGTGAACTGCAGATTCTCTGGAATCTAGTTAGTTCCCCTTTTCTGCTTGTACAGAAGAAGAATAAAAAGGTAGATAGGGAAGCAAAAGCCCCCAGTTCTATGGAACTTACAGAGGAAGAGCAAAGCCCTTGCCCAACATCAAGAGTTTTTCTTGAAACGATCTAGAATCTCTGGCAACAAAGAAAGCATGAATTATTAGGGGAGAACACTGGAGGTACAACAGAAGAAAGGAGGATAACCCTGAAAAGAGATGAAAAATCCTAAATAACATGGTGACACAGAGAAGGACTTCTGAATTTGGAATGAGCTGAGTATAACCAAGAAGATAGATACACTAGTATGTGGAAGGCACTGGTGGGATTTTTTATGAATTGTAATGAAAATCGCCTCCCTGATGCCCTGGATAGAGATAGTATCTCTGAGGGTTGTTTAGGCCTCTATAAGTATAGGTGAAGGATCTTTTTGGGGGGAGGAGTTAAGATGGTGGAGGAGTAGGGGGACCCTAAGTTTGTCTCGTCCCTCGAATACAACTAGATACTTATGAAATCATTCTGAACACCCGAGAAATCAATTGGAGGTTCTGAGAAAACAAATACTGCAAGTCTCTAAGTAGAAAAGTGACCACCTTTTGGAAGGTAGGAGGTGCAGAGACTTGAATCCAGTGTGATATAGTGGAGTATAGGTGGTGGGGAGGGAGCCTGTTTAAGGAGGCTACCACAAAGTATTGTAAGTAAAGGAGTGCAAAATCGGAACTTCTAGAAGTCTGCTGCAGTGGGGGACGTGCCTGGCATAAAGTGTTCAGGGGGCAAAGCAGGGCAGGACCCCAGATGTGACACCATGATCTGAGGATCCCCTGGGTCACAAGAAAAACCGGTGGTGCATAAATGTTGCACTCTTCCCAGGCATAGGGGCATGGAAGCCAGCTGAGGACAGTGAGTGTAGACGCTGGCTTTCTGCCGTAAACTGTGAACCGCTGTGCGGTTGTGCGACTGCTGTCCTGGGACCAGTCCAGCAGAAGGCAGAAGCCTGGCGAGACCCTGGGAGGAACAGGAACTTTTATTCTTTAGTTTATTATTACTATTTTTTCAGTTATTTTATAATTTTTTCAATGCTTTTTTAATTTATATATATATATATATATACACACACACACATATACATATACATATTATTTTTGGTTTCCTTTCATTGTATTTTATTTTATTTTTATATGTATATGTCTTTTTCATTCTTTCTTATTTTGGGAACTAGTTTCTTTTAATAAGCAGACCAAAACACACCCAGGATCTAATTGTTGTTGTTGTTGCTTTTTCTTTTCCTTTCTTCCTTTCTTTCCTGGACAAAAGGAAGAGATGCAGAATTCACCCCAAAAGAAAGAACAGGAGGTAGTACTCACAGCCAGGGATTTAATCAGTATGGATATAAGATGTCTGAACTAGAATTTAAAACAATGATTATAAGGATACTAGCTGGGCTTGAAAAAAGCATAGAGGACACTAGAGAATCCCTCACTGTAGAGATAAAAGAACTAAAGTCTAGTGAGGCCAAAATTAAAAATGCTAGGACCAAGATGTAGTCCGAAGTGGAGGCTATAGAAATGAGGATGAACAAAGCAGGAGAGTGAATCAGTGATATAGAAGATAAAATTATGGAAAATAATGAAGCTGAAAATAAGGGGAAAAAAACTATTAGATGATGAAGGTAGACTTAGGGAACTCAGTGGTTCCATAATGCAAAATAATATCTATATTATAGGAGTCCCAGAAGAAGAAGAAGAGCAGGGAGAGAAGGGCAGAAGGTTTATTTGAACAGATTATAACTGAGAACTTCCCTAATCTGGGGAAAGAAACAGGCATTCAAGTCCAAGAGGCACAGAGAACTCCCCCTCAAAATCAACAAAAATAGGTCAACAGCACAACATATTATATAGTGAAACTTACAAATTACAAAGAGAAAGAGAAAAACCTGAAAGCAGCTCAGGACAAGAGGTCCTTAACCTACAAGGGTAGACACATAGGCTGGTACAGAACTGTCCACAGAGACCTGGCAGGTCAGAAAGGACTGGCATGATATATTCAATGTGCTAAATGGGAAAAACATGCAGCCAAGAATACTTTATCCAGTAAGGCTGTCATTCAGAATAGAAGGGGGAATAAAGAGTTTCCAAGACAATCAAAAACTAAAAGAATTTGTGAACACTAAACCAGCCCTGCAAGAAATATTAAGGGGACCCTTTGAGCCAAAAGAGAAACTAAAAACAAAGACTAGAAAGGAACATAGAGAATCTATAGGAGCAGCGACTTTACAAGTAATACATGGCACTAAATTCATATCTTTCAGTAATTACTCTGAAAAATAAAATAAGATGAAAATAAGGAGGCAAACCATAAGAGACACTGAACTCTAGAAAACAAACTGAGGGTTGCTGGAGGGGAGGTAGTTTGGGGGAAGGGATATTTGGTGATGGGCATTAAGGAGGACACTTGATGTAATGAGCACTGGGTGTTATATGCAACTGATGAATCACTAAATTCTACCTCTGAAACTAATAAATAAATAATTACTCTGTAAATACATTAAATGCTCCAATCAAAAGACATAAGGTATCAGAATGGATAAAAAAAACAAGACCCATTTTTCACAGAGCTGGAACAAACAATCCTAAAATTTGCATGGACCCAGAAAAGACCCGAATAATCACAGGAATGTTGAAAAAGAAAACCAAAGCTGGAGGCATCACAATTTTGGACTTTGAGCTGTATTACAAAGCTGTAATCATCAAGACAGTATGGTACTTGCACAAAAATAGACACATAGATCAATGGAACAGAATAGAGAGCCCAGAAATGGACCCTCCACTCTATGGTCAACTAATCTTTGACAAAGCAGGAAAGAATATTCAATGGAAAAAAAGACAGTCTCTTCAACAAATGGTATTGGGAAAATTGGACAGAAGAATGATGCTGGATCACTTTCTTACACCATACACAAAAATAAATTCAAAATGGATGCAAGACCTAAATGCAAGATAGGAATCCATCAAAATCCTAAATGAGAACATAGGGAACAACCTCTCTGACCTCAGCTGTAGCAACTTCTTCTAGATGGGGCAAGGGAAACAAAAGCAGAAATGAACTATTGGGACTTCATCAGGATAAAAAGCTTTTGCACAGCAAGGAAATAGTCAACAAAACTAAAAGGCAACCTATGGAATGGGAGAAGATATTCACAAATGACATATCAGATAAAGGGCTAATATCCAAAATCTACAAAGAACTCATCAAACTCAACACCCAAAAAACAAAACTCCAGTCAAGAACTGGACAGAAGACATGGACAGACATTCCTCCAAAGAAGACATGCTAATGGCCAACAGACACATGAAAAAATGTTCATCATCACTCAGCATCAGGGCAATACAATTCAAAACCACAATGAGATACCACCTCACACCAGTCAGAATGGGTAAAATTGGCAATTTAGGAAATAGCAGATGTTGGCAAGGGTGCGGAGAAAGGGGAACCCTCCTACACTGTTGGTGGGAATGCAAGCTGGTGCAGCCACTCTGGAAAACAGTATGGAGGTTCCTCAAAAAGTTAAAAATAGAACTACCCTCTGACCCAGCAATTGCACTTCTAGGTATTTATCCAAAGGATACAAACATAGAGATCCGAAGGGGCACCTGCACCCCAATGTTTATAGCAGCAATGTCCACAATAGCCAAACCATGGAAAGAGTCCAGATGTCCATCAGCAGATGAATGGATAAAGAAGACGTGACATATATATACGATGGAATATTACTCAGCCATCAAAAAGAATGAAATCTTGCCATTTCTAATGACATGGAAGGAACTAAGGGGTATTATGTTAAGTGAAATAAGTCAATCAGAGAAAGACAAATACATGATTTCACTCATATGTGGAATTTAAGAAACCAAACAGATGAACATAGGGGAAGGAAAGAAAAGTAAAATAAGATGAAAACAGAGAGGGAGGTAAACCATAGGAAATTCTTAGGGAACAAACTGAGGGCTGCTGGAGGGGAGGTTGGTGGGGGATGGGGTAACTGGGTAATGGGCGTTAAGGAGGGCACTTGATGTGATGAGCACTGGGTGTTATATACAACTGATGAATCACTAAATTCTACCCCTGAAACTAATAATACAGTGTGTGTTAACTAAATTTAGGTAAAAGAAAAGAATCTTTTTTGATTTATTAGTGGATACCTGTTGTTGTTGTTGTTATTGTGTTTTGTCTGCACGGCATCCCATATCCCACTTCTATTAATAGCCCCCTCTCTCCTTTGGAGAAATGTTCTCATTCCACTCTCCAGTTTCTTCCTGGTCATAAGTGGACTTGCCATCTTTTTGGCCACAATGATTAGGTCAAAGATGGCACATGACTCACTATGGGTCAATCACAGCCTTTCCTCATTGTCTCATGGGTAAGGCCTTTCACCTGTCTTGTCACATAAGCTGGAAAATTGTGACTCCTGGACTGCTAGTGTCTTTATTCCTGCTTTGTAGAGAAGGTCTGTCCTCACTGGGGGAAAAAATATATATATGTAAAAAGATAAGTAGATGTGAGTGATGGACATAGAGAGAATCTGACTACATTAAACCCAGATTTTCCCTCACTTCCTACAGCTCTTCTTCCATCTCATGAGCCACCCCAGGATCTTTCTAATAAACTACCTTCATCCCCTCCTTTTTTTTTTTTTTTTTTTTTTTTCCCAGCTAGTCTGAGTTGGCTTTCTGTCATTTGCAACCCGAAGATTTTGGACTAATATCCCTGCCAAAGGAAAAACTTCAGCTGGAACTCCATGTCTCCCTGTCATGAAGGAATGAGAAAAGCCAGTTTCCAGGACCACAGCAGCAACACCAAGAGGCTCTGGGAGAGGAGGGATGCTAGTATAGCTATTATAAATGAATTCCATTCAGTTAAACAAAGATCTTTTATAAGAACAGTGGTAAACAGAAGTCAGCATATATTATCTCTTCAGCTTTGCTCTGCTGGAGACTGAACATCTCCAGAAAAAAAACAAAATGAAGAATACATTGTTGCTGAACTGTTGCACTAGATTTGCAAACGAAATAGAAGAACACATCTCCTGAGAGCAAGGGTTGTATTTAAAAAGTGTTTTAATATAAGAGACTATAGAGTCTTCTCTGTTTTTGTTTTGTTTTTTTAAAGAGAGGGTGGGGAGGGAAGGAGAGAGGGAGGGAGGGAGAGGGAGAGAGAGAGATTTATCTTTTTTACAGCAAAAGGCCAGGGAATGGACTATTTGGTTGCACATTTCAATGACATAATTTTTGCTTGTTAATGAGAAACTGGCTTCACTGTAACTCTGAAGTATCAAAGGCTGACCTGACTTCAGAAAAGACTTGTATCTCAATGGTGGTAAAAAGCACACTTTAAAATAGCTTTAAATCAAAGGAGGCATGTGCCTCATTCCCACTTGGTCGCAAGGAAGAAACATGAGATTTTCCCCACTTGGTATCCACAAAAGTCTTCCCTGAAAATGTAATATAGCAAGGTCTGAAACATACAGAAAAACTCATCACTTCTAAATAAAGATCTCCTAATGCACTTTGATTTGATTTGCCAAAAGTGAATTCATACATGGCTTTTTAAGAACACACCTCAGGAACAATGTGAGGAACACCTCTATCCAACACCTTGAATCCCGGAAATGTGGTAGCAGAGGCATGCCCTGGGATGCGTGCCGCTAGAGGGCGTGTCAGGCTCACTCACCGCCCTTCTCCGGCGCGGGCTTGCCAGCTGCCTCTGTACCTCCTGCCGTATTTCATGAGTCATCTCAGACCACCTGACGAGCTTTCAGGAAATGCTTAAAACCAAATTCAGCAGAAAATCTTTCACTCGAATGGTGTGGTAAGTATTATTAGGATGTATCTGTCAAGAGTTTTCAGAACCTTTCCAAAACCTAGTTAAGCCTAGTTGTTTATTTCTTGAATTGAATACATATAAAAATGTGACTTTTACATTAAACAAATGGGAATCAACAGGGTGCAAACATAAGGTAACATATTTTTCACCACAACTGCCTCATTATAATCCATCCTATGGGTCTAGTCTTTCTTTGCTTCCTGAATAAAACCTGGATCCATAATTTCTTTGGTCACTTGACTAATAAATGGACTTTTGTTCACTTTTAACCCCCAAATAGTCTTATTTCTATAATTAAAATAGTGATTATTTTATAATGATCAAAATATTAACAATATTTAAAGTTAAAGCTTCTTGTTCTCTTTTATCTTAGGCTCATTTTAGTCTAGAAGCTTGCATTAAAGAGAAGTGCATGTACCTCCTAGATTTATCCCCCTTAGCACTTCCATTCCCTCTTTAATTACTCATTTCTCTTGGACCCTCCAGAGTTACTGTGTCTGTGTGGAGTCATTTTGGAGAGAAGGAGGACAGGTAAGAGCAAAAAACAAACAAGGTCTTTCTTGACTGGCATCAATGCAATATGGCGTTCTACCAAATATGAGTCCACAATAAAAAAAACTACAAAACATATAAGGAAATAAGAAACCATGAGTGAGGGTTAGCAGAAGTAACAAACTTCAAAAACCTATAAAGACTGCAGATAAATTACTGGGTATAAAGTATAAAATTAGTACACTTAATGTAGTCAAAGAAATAAGAGGGAATTGTCTACAAGAATAAGGAGTAGGATGGTATTCAACAATGACCATGTAAATCTGAAAAAGAACTAAACTGAGCTTTTAGAAATGAAAAATTTATTAAGTGAAATTAAAACTCAAAGAAGGAGGTTAGAGCCAACTGAAAAGAAAAATAGTGAACTGGAAGATAAACTTGAAGAAATTACCCAGAATACAGCACAAAAAGACAAAGGTAGCTTAAGCAATATGGAAGATGGAATGAAAAGGCCTAACATACATTTAATTGGAATTCTCAAAGGAAAGCTTAAAGAGAAGACATATTTGACATGTTAATAACTAAGAGTTTTCCATCATTAATGGAAGATTCAGGAAGCACAACAAATCCCAATCTGAATAAGTAAAAAAGAAATCCACACCATGTTAATTAAACCAAAGAACATGAGAGACAAAAAGAAAATCTTAAAAACAGCCAGAGAGACAAGACAGATTACTTTCAAAGGAAGGATAATTAGATTGGTAACTGACTTACAAGCAACAATAAAAGCCAGAAGAGAATACACTAATATCTTCAGTGTGCCAAGGGAAAATAAGTATTAGTCTAAAATTGTCTACTCAGTGAAATTATCTTTCAAGAACAAGAATGATGTAAAGACTTTGTTTTAGATAAACAAAAATGGATAGAGTATCCTACCAAAAGACCACCACTAGAGAAAACTTCCTTCAGAAAGAAGGGAAGATTTCAAAAGAAGACCTGAAATGCAGAAAGAGAAGATGTGTAGAAAAAAACATGTAGGTGATTCTAAGCACTTTATATATTGATATTTTACTTTTTCTAAACACAGTATTTTATAAAGCTGAAAAAGCAAGATAAAATTAAAACAATGGACAAAATAGCAGAAAGTCCAGAGGAGGTAATCAGAGTTAAACTGTTTTGGAGTCTATCTTTAAGTTAAATCTACATGTGAGCATTTTTAAGTTAACTACTAAGAGAATTGAGCCCTCAACCAGGACTCTAAAATCTAAGACTCCCTTGATAGGGCCTGGCTAATAAGAAAGGATTAATACGGCCCTGAGGTACTTATCCCTTCTTTTGCTAACAAAGGTTTTAAGTGGCCTTCTCTGAATTATGATGCTGTAGAATTCTTCAGCTCTCTTCAGAACTTAAAATATCCTCCCACAATAGCTTCCTTCCTCCCTTCCCCAAGTGCCATTTCTAGCAAGCAAATACCTAATAAATGGACTTCTTGAAAATGAACTAGGTACCGTCACATCGTCCACCATCTTTCGTACTCTTCATATTCTCCTGAATGTTAGTCTGTGGAAAACAGTGAGTGTGGCAACGGAATCTATCCAGGCCATAGCTCGTGAAAGTCTGTGAAAACCTACTTACGCTCTGTTAGCGCGTGCCTTCCCTACAATGCCCCTGGTATTTAACCCTCTATCACGGTACTTAAAACAATCAGAGGCAGTCATGTGTGATTTTTCTTTTTCCTGCTGAGGTCACTTAATGTCAGATCATGATTAAACATAGTTGTGTTAATTATGAGTTCCTGATAACAAATGTAGGTGAAATACTTTATTTAGATTAAAACATTACAAGCAAATTCACTTCATATGTTTGACACTGAAAAAAAAATCATGGGCAAGAGTGATACAACATTTTAGTTTTGATGCCACAGACAAGGCACAAAATACCTGGGCAGGTGACTCTCATGACACAGATTTCTGACCCCTTTGTCTTCTTGTACCTTCTATTCCCCTCTTGTATATTCCCAAAGGGAAAATTCTCATTGGATAGTGTCTAATACCTTTGTTACTAAAGTGGCTTTTCCTTAAAGCCAAAGAGTGAAGTTATTTGTATCTCTTTTCGCTTTCCCAGAAGAGATGGGTCAGGCCACATGGGCTTGTGTCCAGCCCCAGTAAGAAACTCTCACAAAACTCCTAACTACACAGCTGCACCGCTTCCTTCTACATCTAGCCCTTCTTAGTTCTACCTAAAATCCCCAAATGCGGGGAGGATGCCAGATAGTTCACTTCTAAGCAGGTTGCCCCTGAACCCTGGAGTTCCAAGTCTAGATGAATTTGTAGTTTGGCTCAGAAATTCCTCTTCAAGGAGGAATCTGATGCATATTTTTGTCCAAGCCTTTTCCCCTCACAGCACAGCTAGTGAAAGAGAAACCATCCTTGAGGGAGGCTGGCGCCCATGCAGAGCCACAGTTCAGGAGTGGTGCTGGGCAGCACGAAGCGGCCCCGACTGCCCAGCTCCACAGCCTCGTCCCACCGGCGGCATGTGGGTGAGCACGGGGTCCAGGACTCTTGCAGCAGGTGCAAATCAGCCAGATACCAGTCCTGTGGGTGCTGCAGGAATTGTCTGGGAAGGACCCTGGGCAGACGGAGGGCCTGGCTCTATAATTTTAAAAACCTTTGGACTATAGGCAAATCACTTAGCTTTTCTCAAACTCAGCTTGACCTTCTGTTTGATGAGGAGGCCACAACATCCACCTTGCCTCTGTCGCAGGAGGGTGTTGTGAGGATCAAAGGATATAATGCATGTGAAAGTGCTCTGTAAACAGTAATACACCATAAAAATAACACAAATACTATTAGTATTAAACTTATCACCCTCAGCCAGTGCCAAAACTCAGGATGCTGCTTTAAGCAGCTCAACAGTATCTCTGTTCCACTCTGATAGTAAAAGCCCTTTACTTAAAGCTCCATGGATCAGCTTCCCAGGTGACTAGGAGGTAGGATCCTAGCAGAGAAAAAAAACAAAAAACAAAAAACAAAACTAGGCACTTTTTTCCTCTAGGACTTTAAGTACCTGGGGCCCTATGTTGGTGAATTTGGATCTCTAGATCCTATAAATCAATTTTAAACTCTAGCAAGATTCTGACAGCATCTAAATCTGATGTTGGAAGGGTATATAATGTAGATCTTATTATTCTTGCCCACCCCACTTTGGGTCTTAAGGTGGAAGTGGGAGTTGACCAGCCAGGCTGATAATCTGAATGCTTCAAAGAATGATTTGCCATTTCCCCAACGGTCTCTTTTCTTTCTGTTCATGATCTAAGTTTTGCTCAGAATGACATCGAGGGAATGAGAAAATTACCTGTGATTCCTATTGTCAGATCTGAGATTGTCACAATAGATCATTATTCTAGGATTAGAAACATCTAGAACCGGCTCTTGGGGAGTGCTCCGAGTTTTCCTTTCTCTCTGCCTCACACAGTTCTCCTACTTCTGGACCCTGGTGAGCCAGTCACCTCTGTCGCAGCCAGACTGCTGGGCGCTGCCCCACTGACAGCCCCAAGGGAGTAAGAGGATGTCTAAAGACATCCTCAAAGCCCAAGGAAGCCTCAGGACCAACTGCTTGGGGGTACACCATACGTATGATCTAGTGCGCCATTTGCCAAATGTATCTGATCACAGGACTCTTCTGAAACATACGTTAAAAGAACCCATACTGACTCCAGACCCACCTAATCAATCTCCAAGGTGGGGCCCAACAATATATTTTTAACAGCAATCACGTAATTTGTCTGGTTAGGCAATTTGGGGAAACACCGATCCAGCAGATAAGAGTTATAGGCTCGGAATCTAAAGGCCTAATTAGATTTGTAACTTCACTAATGGCAATGATGGTTTATTTCTCCATTTATAAAGAAAAGGGGAGGATGGATTACAACAGTATCTGCAACTTCAGCCTCTGAAGGTAATCAGGTAATCTAATCAGATTACCTATGTTATGTCTTTCAGAGTATTTAGAAATACTTACAGACGTGGCTAGGTGTCTTCAGCATGGAGTGCTTCGGGCTAGAGTGGCAGCCCCTTCCTGCCCCCCCACCACCACCACCCAGTCCTGCGCCAGGTGCAGAGTGAGGATCACAGGAAGGGAGATGAGAGGCCCTTTATCTCCGCCAGACTTTCTCTGTGTCAGTGAGGGTAGCCAGCAACACTCACGGCTGCAGAACTGAGCCCCTGGACAAGCAGATCCAGAGCTCCCCTGGGAGCATGCTTGCGTGAAAGCTAATGCGTACCATCAGGTCCAGGGCAAATGTCCCCAGCTTCCTAGCGAATCTATGCATGGCCTAAAGAAGCTGTTCTAGGAGAAACCTCTTGGCACCTGCACCCGCACCCCCTTCTCCAACACATCCCTGACTCAGCTGTGATTCACAGGCACACAGCACCTCCTGCATCATCCCCCTGGGCCCTCTGCCTTGTACCCCTCCCCATCCTAATTCATCTCTTCCCATCAGATTTTTTAATACTGGCTTTTTCAGAACACTGAGCTAATCTTTAAAGACAATGGATGGACAAACACACACAACATTTAAATATCAAAATATACCCATTTAAATTTAAAAACTTTAATTCTCTGGGTTTGTTGTGATTTATCCATAGCAATATTTCACATTATATGCATAAAATCTCCTACTTCTTTCTTGGGCATGTCTTATTTCCCCTATTGAATTGCAGGGTCCCAATGGACAGAGGTCATGTCTTACACAAGACTTATTTTGTACCCCAATAAAACCTAGGAAGGAAGCTAATATGTATAAGCCCTTCCTCTGCAGGAAACACTATTCAGGGAAGAAACAAAAGGACCCATTGGGAAAAGCCAGGGTGCCGAGGATGGCCAGCTTTGCCTTTACTTGTCTAGCCAGTCTTGTCTCTATCCACGTACCCAGAAACAATAGTGTTCTCTCTCTGGAAGTTTCAGTGATTTATGCAGCCCTACAGGGGACAACCTGGTCCCATTTCCCCAGGTTATTTCAGGAGCCTGTTGTCTTTGTGTTTTTTATTGTATTGTCTGTGTATAGTTTGGTTTGTCTTTGGAATTGCAGGTTTCCAATTTTAATCTTTCCCACGGCTCCCCTAACCTTCTCCAAAATCCTACATGCCCTTGGCTAACAAAAGCAATATGTCTGGTCTCTGCAGCTGGTGCTATGGGGCTCTTTGGTGGAGAGAAGCCTGACACAGTGCTCAGTGTGAAGAGATAAGAGCTTCTGCAGCTACCCAATATTCTCCAGAATTGCCTGAGCAAGTTGAAATCCAAAGCTGGTGACTAAGAAATGATGATGTTTAATCATCCTTTCCATCTGAATTGGGGCCCAAACAGATTAGACCTAGGCTCTCAGAGGCCAGGGACACCAGCAAGTCTAAAACTCAGCACCAGGGTATGGCTTGTGTCTTCCTGCCCTTGGAAGTGCCAGCACTGGGCTGAACTGTCCCTGGTTCCTCTCAGGCCAAAGCCACTGAGAAGTCCTTTGGTAGGCCAAGTCTCCTCCAAGCAATGATATCAACTCATCCTTCTGACCCTCACCAGCCACTTCTTTATTTCATTGCACATGTAGGACTGTTTTTGGAAATACCGTGAAGTAAATGGATACCAGTGGAATGGTGCTCTGAGACTAGGGCCCAGCTCTGGTCAGGTGGCTCTGAAGAAGACCGACAAGATGTTGAAGAAGAAACCTTCCTGGTTCATTGTCCTCCAGTGACTTTTGATCCAACCATGTGTCCCACCATAATGGTGCAGGGTGAAAAGCTTTGGCAAACGTTTGCCAAAGAAAGTGGAGATTTGAGACACCTAGGGTTAGATGGAGTCGGGGATTAAGGGCTGAACATCCAGACAAGGAGAAACAGTCAGTTTGTCCTTGAAGAGAAATGAACATTTAAAGGGTGCACCAACTTCTCATGCCTTGAGTCGGAATCAATTTGGGCTGGGCTCAGCTAGGCAATTCTCCTGTCGGGCTTGGCTGCTCACACATGTGTTTGCAATCAGCTGAGACCTCGATAGGCTGTCAGATAGGACGGAAGGGGTACTGGGCCTGTTTTTCTCATCATGCAGCAGGAGAGCCCAGGCTTGTTCATGTAGGGGCAACTGCAAGGTTCCCAAGAACAGCAAGAGAAGACAGGCCCCATGCACGAGAATTTGTCGAGTCTCTGCTTGTGTTACATTGGTTTGGGGCCACTGGCCAAATCAAATCACATGGCCACTCCCAGATTTGAGGGGTGGAGAAAGAGACTGCACCTCTTGATAAGAAGGGAAGAAACTGTGGCCACTTTTTTGCAATCTCTACAAATTACAAAATCCGGCGATATCTAGCTTTGGGATTTAGGCAACATCTATCATTTCAGCAAGGGTGGGAATCGGAAGTGCTCCTTCCTGAGAGAGCAAGATCCCTCGTTTCCCAAAGCATGGAGAGCAGCAAGTCTGGTGAGGCCAAGAGAGGCATGCGCCACATACCTCTGGCGTCCTGGGATAACAGAGCTGGGATGGCAGAAACAACTCATGGTAAATGAGGTACAGAACCAGAGGAGACTGAGTGGAGTTTGTGGGGAAAATGGCCCACATTTAAAGTATAATGAGATCACATATTCTTTTCCTCTTAAATTCTTTTTCATTCTTCTCTACTTTGCATAACCGCTTTCTCCTTTTTTTTCTTCCCCTTTTCTTTCATGTGTGTATTTTAAGCATTTCTCAAAAGGCACCTGATGACAATTTAATCAGAGTGCAGAGGGAAGTGGGGCTCTGTGGGTGGCACCAACCTGCAGAAAGTCCAGGAGAAGGGAGGATGAGGAGAGCCCTTAATGTCCAAGACTCAGATCTCACTGTGCACAGTAGAAAGAGAAAAAGCAGTTCAAGTTCTCAGAATGGAAAAAGAAATACCACTTATACAGCATTTCACAAAGGTATACTCTCTTTTGTCTTGTTCCAGCCACTCAAGAACTGTCACTTAGAACAGCAAATTGAGGTCATTTCTGTGATTGTCCAGCAGGTCACTGTCACTGAGCTCACCAAAGGCCTTCTGATTTTAGTGTAACAATAGTCATTGACTAGTGACTGGGAAGAGACGGGGATAAAAGGTATATTTTGCCTAAAGTTATCTTCCGTTGTCAGTACAAGACCTTCTTCTAATAGTAGTAATAAGCTTTTCTGCCTCTAAGCACAGCACAGGAGGTATAGAAGAACATACTTGTAGGCGGAGGCATTTTCTAGAGATTAGCAGTCCAGAGCTAACTCCCTTTCAGAATTGGAAAAGGAATCCTGTTTCAGCTACAGAAGAATACCAGGCAGGATGAACTCAGTGGGTGAGACACTCCATGTGTGGGAATGTTCTCACACGCAGTCATCTTCTTAAGTTTCTCATACTAGTTAGATGTACGCTGAGGTCTGGAATCAGCCTTCCTTAAAGGCTGCCCCCCATCCCTTGCCAAAGCAAAGATCAGCAAATCTTCCAAGGTGGTGGCCAGAGAAGGTCCCGGGCCTGCTGGCTCTTGGATTTGTGTCTTGTCCCAGTAGTCTGCTTCTGATTTCTAGTCACCCAGAGAGGTGTCTTCAAAACAAACATCAGACCACAAGGGACATCCTGGTTGGAAAGTCACTCTGGAAAAGAGCAGAAAGAGCACAATGTTAAACCACACAATGGTTAAAGAAACCCAACACAACACAGCAGATGGTTCCCTGGGGCACAGTCCACAACCTGTTCAGCGTCTGGCACACCCTGACTCAGGGCATCTCATTAGGTTTGTGGTTATTGTTCCCAAGCCTCAGTTGGTGCTGAAGCCAATGTACATCTGACAGAACTTAGTTCCATGGCCACAGAACAACTTCCCAACCCTCCAAGGCTAACTATAACATTCATAGCTCCACAACAGCTAGTGTGGATGGTGCTCCATAAACCCGACATGACCTGAAAGTTCACTCCCGGCTCATGGTAGGTACTTCATGGGTCATCTCACTGTTCTCTTTAAAGAACGACAAAAGACATTTAATTGTTCTGGAGAGGTTAATAACTTTTTTCCATTCATATTCTCTCCCCATACTACACGCTAAAGAGAATGTCCACCTTGAATTATGAAAAACAAAATGGTGGAAGAGGCAGGGTAACTGAGGAGGGAGCATAAGCACTTGGGCTCGCAGAATGGCCTCCAGAAAAAGAGCACAGGGGGCACAGGCACTTTGGCAGCCGAGAGTGGACATCTGTGACTGTCCCCCAGCGTTTCTCTGAGGTCCAGAGCTCACATCTGGGGGCTGAGGAATGGACTGGGCTGCTCTCGGCATTCACAGAGAAAGAATTAAAGTCTCCATAAGGCCAATTACAAAAGAGACAATTAACTGGGCAGGGACCAAAAGGTTTCCCTCACATACACACAGCACAATTTATAGTTTGCATTCAACAAAATGTCAAAGGAGAAAGGAAGTGAGCTGTCCTTCAAAAATAGGCACTAACCTTCTCTGGGATGTGAACGCTTTGGGAATTTTATGCCAGTTATAAACCCTCGCCGCCAGGGGTGGGAGACGGGGAGGAACGCGCGTATCAGCATGCACAGAACATTCTGCACACAGACCTCAGAGGTCCCCCTCAATGTCCGTGGTGGGAATGATGCCGCGAATCCCTGATGCTACGTGCTTCTCAAAGCTGGTCTTGCGGATCTGCGACTCTACCTCTACGCCCCTGCTATTTCTGCTTTAGGAACTCTCCAGGGCCCCACGCTTACTGACTCCACGCGTATGGCGAGGCCGGCAAAAATGAGCCCAGCCTCCGCGTTCCCAAAGCCGCCCCCGGGCCCCTGCCGCCCGGGACGCCCCCCCCCCCGCCCCCCTACGCGCGGCACCCGGCGCGGCCTCACCGTTTTCTTGGCGGGCTCCTTCTTGCGCTTCTTCTCGGAGCTGCTGTGGTAGGGCAGGTCGCGGCCGCGGTAGGACGGGCCCCGGGTCAGCTCGCGCTCGCTGTAGGGCGGCAGCGCGTCGTCGTCGGCGGAGTCGTCCTCGTCGTCCTCCGGCGCGGCCGCCTTGTAGGTGGAAGGCGGCGACCAGGCGTAGTAGGAGGCGCTGCGACGGCCGAGCTGCGCGCTCAGCCGGGACGGCGTCTCCAGGCTGCCGCCGCGGCTGGCGCCCTCGGGCCGCGTCTGGCGCTCCAGGCCGCCGGCGCGGGGCCCGTGCTCGTACTTGGGGGCCGTGCCCGGCGTCCGGCTCACCAGGCGCGGCAGGGGCGCGTCGTCTGGCCGCCGGCGCGGGGGGCTGGGGGCCCAGGCGCGGCCCGCGTCGCCCAGGGGCTCCCGGCTGCGGCTCCGCGGCCCGTAGTACTCCTCCGGCGAGCGGTCCGCGTAGAAGCCCCCGAGGGCGCGCGCCTCCGAGCGCTCGAAGCGGCCCCCGCCCCGCGCCTCGTGGCTGTCGCCGTCGGCCCGGCGGGAGCGCGCCCCGTACGAGTCGGCGAAGGCCGCCAGTTCGTCCATGGACACGGCCGGCACTCCGGCGGCGAAGTTCTTCCGGGACAGCATCTCTGACTTGGAGCGCTGCTGGCTGCGGGCAGAGGGCAGAGGGCAGAGGGGATGGCGGTCAGCCGGCCCTGGCCCGCACCCAAGGTCGGCGCCGTGTGCCAGGCCGGCGGGGGTGGGCGGCGGCAGGGAGCCGGAGCGGGACGCAGGGGCCGGCTGAACAGTCCCGGTCACCTCTGGCGCCTGGGAACCTCAGACAGTAAAGTGAGGGCGACCGTGGCTACCTCCGGGATTCGTGCTAAGGATCAAAACGGAGTTGTGTGGATAAAAATACTTGGTGATTTACATGGTGCTGCAACACACAGTGGGGCCTTGTGATCATTATTCTGTGGCTTCTGGTTGACAAGCACATGTGTCACTTCTCACACCCTGGAAGCCAGCGTGGGTGGTGTGGCTTGCGATACAAACAGTTGTGGTCCAAGGATAACCCTGTAATATCTGGTGATATACAGAAAAGCCTGTGCCTCCCTCAGAGCCCACGGCCAAGTAATCTCTGCGAGGTACCTGCAGTTGGTCAACCAGTCTACGAGAAAGGCGATGTCTACTGTCCTTCAAGATAAAGGACAGGTGAGTGGTGACCGTGCTATTCAGTGGGAAGAAGCCATACAAAACAGGGTGCACATCTTGGCCTCCCACACCATTGGCCAGGTGACTCTAGGTAACATCTGTACATTTCAGTTTCCCCAGCTTAACACGGGACAAGAACAGTACCTACCTTTTAGGGTTATGAGAATCAAACACAACCCGGGTTGTTATTGTTCCACCTAAGTAGCATTTTGCAAAAGCACTTGTGAACAAGACAACAGTATAACATGTTTGGCATTTTACCTTTCACATAACAACAATCAAAAATGATGGAAGGGCACCTGGGTGGCTCAATGGGTAAAGCGTCTGCCTCTTGTTTGGCTCAGGTCATCATCTCATGGGTTGTGAGATGGAGCTGATGCTGGGAGTCTGCTTGAAGATTCTCTCCCTCTCCCCCTTCCCCCCACTTGCTCTCTTTCTCTCTCTCTCTCAAATAAATAAATCTTTTTAAAAATGAGGGAGATGATGGATGGGAATTTTTAGAGGTTATAGGAAAAAATATTATGAGAAGGGCAAGGAAATGTTAATAAGGTTCATTAAGGAGAATAGAGTACCCATTTCAAAGGGGCTTGAATGACTGTTGCTACACATGGTGTCTGTGCACAAGCGTTCCCTTGCTTAATAAATATGAGAAGGGGATGCTCAACAGCCCAAAGAGAGGTGTGGCAGGACAACCTAGAATGGGAGACAGAGATGCTATCAGAAAACAGTCTCAGAGCCACCCTGCCTTCCAGTTCCAGCCCCTTCATCCCCAGCACCAGAACTGCAGCCCTGGCGCAGCCATCTTCACCCCTACCTGAAGCTCTCCCGGTCCTCTTTGTTATACTCCATGGCCGAGGGCCCCCGGCTTGCCCCACTGCTGCCCCCCATGACACCTGACCAGTAGTCAGGATTGCTCTCCAAGTCCCCGGACACAGGGAACTGCTTGCTTCTCATCTGGTGGTAGGCCTGGCGGAAGTTGCTGTCCTCCTCATGCAGGGAGCTGAGTTCAGAGATGGTGTTGTTATCTGCAGGGACAAAACCAGGCATGACAGAGCTTTCTACATACTAGGGTGGGAACTCTGTTAAGGGCTGAGACCAAGGCTCCCTCCCCAAGGCTTCAAGCCTGTTCCAGTTTGGTTGTAGACCTGAACTAATGGGGTTTGTGTTCTTAGCTCAGCAGGAACTGGCTCCATCCAGAAGCCCACTGGCTTAGAGAGGGGGAGGCTTCCTACATGCTCTGTTCTTAGAATAGGAAAACAATTGTTATTGTTCCACCTAAGGCATGTTTCCCAGAACTTGGGCTCTTTGCAGCTGGTTTCCTCCTAGGGCATCGTCATCCTTGTTCCAATGTTTTTCTTCTTCTTGTATAATTCTGTGAAAGCCATGATGATCCCAGGCAGGTTGAGCCAAAAGGGGCAAAAAGAGAAGAGAAGCCACAGTTCACAAAAAAATCTCCCTTACTGTTGACCACGTCCCAAGATGGGCCTTCAGAACCAGTACAGCCCCATGCCTTAGAGGAACCCCATTTCAGCCTCCTTCAGCTGTGCCCTTCACCAGAGCACAGTCCACAGGGGCAAGGGGACTGCACACCTAGTATCCAATCATGCCCTTTCTGGATGCTCATCCAGGAACGTGGACTATCCTTCCCAATTGGTACCAAGTCCATTTCCAGGGCCTACAAAGACTTCTTTGCCTCCCTAAAGAATATTCCAGGTGTATGTGGCCATGGGTGGCTAGGACAGCTAGGCAGAGGTGTGGTAAGAAAAGAGGGGCGGCTGCACTTATGGCCTGTTGGCCTCCACTTGTACTCTTCCTACAAGGCGGGGGCGGGGGGGGGGAGATGGTCACAGTTTTCTCATTTCCTAAAGTGGCTTAAGTAGCATTTTGCAAAAGCACTTGTGAACAAGACAAGAATCAGTCTAGAAAGAAAGAAAGAAAAAAAAAAAACCCAACCATTTGTTTACAGAACTTTGAAATGGATTGAATATCATTTTACTGAAAAAACACATTTAGTGATTCTATTTGCAATGCAACTGGATCCATTTGTTTTCTAAAATCCTTTGGTTAGAACTTCAAAATATTATCAAAATCAACATTTACAAGGTGTAAGGTTTGGCTGTTGAGTAAAAGGTAAGCCAAGATAGAATGTGGACAGCACAAATACGTGTCTCAGGTTCCCCTCTACTTCTCTTCCTTATCCCCAAGAGTTCTTGGAGGAGCACTCCCACCCACCAAGGAAAGGAAGGGCCTCCGCTCCCTCCCCCTGTTGCATAAACACAGCCTCCTTGTCCTATTTTACCAGGTCTGGGCTTCCTGCGAATGCCATTCATCTTGGACATGCAGTCAGTTGGTTTTGAATTATAATCTAATTTTTAAGCCTTTTCCTCCTTCTAAGGAGAATGGACTAGTAAGTGTCCATCTGAAAGGAAAATAACTCACATACTACTGATCAATAAAATCTAGAACCTTCCTTTTCTCATGATCCCAGTGAATTCTAATCCCCTGGGAACAGTACAGAAGGGAACTTTAAAAGGCAGCAAGTGAAACTATTGGAAAATCCCAATGTTGGCTCAGAACTTTCCTTAAACTTCGGGGAATAATGGATCTTTTCCGTTTCTCCACATAGTGAGGGCTATCTCAGTTTCGCCATTCATAGAGATGGACTGCCTAGGTTGTATGCTGCTGTAACATTTCTGCCACGTTGAACATAAACATCAACATCCCTGCTTCACAAACACCTAATAATGTAACTCTGGGACCAGGCAAACTTTTTCTGTACGGGGCCAGATAGTAAATATTTTAGGCTTTGCAAGCCATACTGTTACAATTATTCAACTCTGCCATTGCAGTGCAACAACGTATAAGTGAACTGGGCTGGCTCTGTTCCAATACAAACTATTTCCAAAAACAGGAGGTGGAACATATTTGCCCTGGGAGCTGTAGTCTGCAAGATCACTGCACTGGGCTTCTGGACGAAAAATATCCCAAGAGCAACCCCGTACCTACAAGGGGCAAGGAAAGTGAGGATCTTACTCGCAAATCTCGCAAATTCTTGAACCTGAAATTCCCAGTTCTTACAGAATCTTGTCACAACCTGAAACCATGAGATACATTTTACAATGAGATCTTCTAGACTGCCCCATGGCCATGATCCACCCCAGGGTTTACTCCGCTCTTCAGAAAGAGAGCCTCCCAAAGTCAAGTGAACTGTATTCCTACTTCATCTCTATGCAATTATTGTAACGTCAACCTGCAGGTTCCAGGAGATCTTGGTTCCAGTTCTGGCCCCGGCACCTCCGACCTGAGGTGCCAACACTGGGTACTTTCCTTCTCTGCTTCCTTTCCTCCTCTGAAAAATGGGAGAGGTGGAGTGAACCACCTCAATCTCTTCTGTTCTGACATACTAAAGTCCTCAGAGGTAGAAGGCTGTGATCTCTCAACAGAAACAGCTGCTACAGCCATGGGAGCCATCCAGGTTGCTCAAAAACGTTTTGTGTGAAGAGCACAGGACTGGGAATCAGAAGAGCTAGGTTCTAATCCCAGTCCGGTCACTCCAACCCTCTGGGTTTCTGTTTCCTCACCTGTACACTGTGAAGAAAGACCTCGGCCACCGCTAAGGTCCCCCTGGGTGCTCAGACGCCATTACCATCTGACCAGCCAGTCTCCTGAGACCATTTTAATCCAGGTAGACAGGAGACATCACCTAAATCAGGATCCAACCTTTAGTTTTAACCTCAGTTTTTTACTCTTTCTCTGAGCTGAGAGATTCACAGATTTCCTCCCGAAGCGCCTTCTCCTGGATCGCTATCTCTGTCCCCTTACAGGGCTCCATGACAACACATTACAACTCACTTGTCAAGTGCAGTGACATCTACATTCCTGACATTCCAATCTGGAGATGGTCTTTTTATAGCCGGTGCGGTGGGAGGATGCAGCAATGGATGCAGCTCAGACAGGATGAATTTAGCATTGCAGACTGGGAGGAATATGTTGTCCTTAATCTGAATAAAGCACCTCTAGTCTGGGACTGTTTCCCCAACAATTCCATCAAGCCTCTCCTCAGCTTCCACGGCGAGGAGGGTTCAGAGAGAGAGAGAGATGTTGTGACCTCACTACCGGGCCTGCCAGGACCCTCCAATAATTAGCCCGTCCATGTCAGACCTGCCCCGCGCTGTCTCTTCGTAGATGGTCATTCAGAATCCACCCCAAGTAATGAGCTGTGTCAGCTGCAGGGTGTCCAAGGGCTGTGAGTGAAGGCTGGGGCCCTGCCACCTACAAACTCAGTAATCTAAAAGTTCTTTTGACAAGAGGGGCAGCCTCTTCGCTGGCCCTCAATCTCTGCTGTTGGGCATCTCAGAGGGAACATAGGCCTCTTTTTTGTAGACTCCTTGGGCAGACTTGTCCTTCTACTTCACTGAGGCCTCCAGGTAGCAAGTCGGCAGCTGGACTGCTGTCCAATGGTAGGGGTTTTCACTTTGGAAAAAAACTCACATCTTTAGTCATTATTTTGAATGTATTTTAAAGAGAGTAGTAGGGAAGGACTCTTTGAATAAAACATTTCTAAGCCCAGGACTGCCTAGGCCCAGCAATGCTGACTGCCCCGTGGTGAGAAACAGCATTAAGCCAAGGTGGTACACACCGGGAGCCCTTTTTCTCCCTTCTGTGTACTTGGAGCTACTTTCTTCAGGACACCACCAGCACCCCTGCTAGTTCTAAGCCCTGAGAGCTCAGGGCTGCCCAAGTTTGGTAACCCCCCAATCCCCTTTAGCCGTGAACGCCTGCATGATGCACAGATCACATAGAACTAACAGACGCTCACATCTGCCTCTCATCCTTCTGGCTGGATCAAACTGAGCCAGTTCCTTCTCAACGTAGTACAGGACCTTCATGGAGTCTCTCTCTTTGTCGGCTTGAATCCGGTAACCTTTGCGAACTGTTGAGAAAAGGACAGGAAAGGAGCTGAAAAAAGCAGGAGGGGACCTACCTTTATTTTTACCAAGTAAAACACATAGTTCTTGCTTATAACAACTCTTTTTGAAATCGCCAGAAATAATCATCTATATTTATACTTATGGAACCATACCTGCGATCCCTTTTATCAGATGGTGCCCCTGGAATGGAGGAACAGCAGGTAAACAACAAAGTTCTATTACAGTACATTTTGGGTCATTTGTTAACTTCTGCTTCCTACTTGCTGACCTCCTGTAGCTCCACTTAAAGCTCACGGAAGCAGACTCACACTAAAAAGACAGGTTCTTAGACTGAGGACACAGATGATTCTATACCGTCTGAGGATCATGTCTTCACTTGGTGGGAGAACGTGTAAATAAAACAGACACCCAAACATCAGGGACCTTGACGAAGGTGGCCCGAAAGCCTCTAGTTTCACAGGAGATGATGCAAAAATTCCCTAACAGGGTGGCGCATGGGAGCCAGTATGACAGACTAAAGATGCATTAGTGCAAAATAAGGTGCAAAACACATGGATTGCTAATTATGGTTCCATTTTATTTCTTTGACATTTCCCTTTCAGGAAAGGGAATACCATATTCTAGGCATGATTAATTCAACCTGCTGCTATGTGGTTACAAGCAGGTGTTATTTTGGGGGCTTAATAAAAAACAAAACTAAAGCATGAGAGATAATACCATCTCCTACGTTCCCATCATTCATACTGTCAGGAACAAAGGCTGTTTAAGCCCCACATCACTTAGTATCAGTCAAGGCCAATACCAGCCCCAAGGGTGATCAGACACAGGCAAGTGTAATGTTCACAAATACGAGAAACAAGAGAGAGAGAAGGACCCAGTGGAATGGGGACAGAACAAATGGTAAGAGACAACACCCACCGTGCACTGCAAATGTGCTAGGTACTGTGCTAAATGCTTTACATGGACATCTGTTCCTCACCACCCCTAATGAAGTTACTATTAGCCTCAATTTATGGTTGAGAAAATTTTGGTTCAGAGAGGTTTCATAACTTACTCAAGAATAACTGGTGGCACTGGGGCTAGAACTACGTAATCTGACTGAAACCTCTCTGGAGCCCAGAAGTAGAGGTGGTAAAGAGAGACAGAAGAGGAAGACAGGAAAGCCCAGAGTAGGAAATGCTCGTAGGTGGGCCAAGGGTGGTATGATCTGAGGCACAGTCCTATCAGTCCTATCTTCTGGCCAGTCAGGACTATACAATGGGATGGAAGCAAGTAACCCAACTCCCAACATTCTCGGTTCCCAAAGTAGGGCAAATACCATAAAGAAACCACATGGCCGCCTGCGCCTCCTGAGGAGACTCGGCTTTCTGCTCTCTGGTCATGTCACCCTGGCTGCGGACAAAGTCCCACACACAAACGATGCACATGGAAGATTAAAATACAGTACTGCACAGCACTCCGATCACAGCCCTGGCACTGAAGACTGAAAGAACGCCCCCACACCTGTTTTCAGGTGCACTGATTTTCTATATGAGAACATTCTGGGCCGTTCATATTCACCTCAAATTGTGGAATTACTTTAAAAAATTAATGAATCTCAGCACACGTTTTTAAGTGGCACCTTCTCCTGGAGGTTAGATCCATAATCCTTATGCCGAAGCAATTATTAGTAGGAATGATTTTATTTATCAAGCTACACACTCTTCCATTTCTGCAGAGGCGTTTACAGAGTTGTACAGACAGTTCAATTAAAATGCAATTATCCCACGGAACTGCTATGTCTGTTCTGAGGCAGTTATGTCTGATGGATGAAACACAGGGCTAGGAAGTAGGGAACCAGGGGTTTGTAGGCATGCCACTGGTTTATTGAGGGACCTCAAATGATGACCTAGCAAGGACCCAGTTTTCATGTCCGTAAAATGCAACTAATACTTCCCAACCTTTCTCTTCATAAAGAAGACAAATACAGAAACAAATTAAAAAAAAAAAAAAGACAACAAAGACCAAATCATTAGAGTACTTTGAGTTCCTTGTAATTATTAGGGGCAGCTCAAATGGCACCACATCCAGAAAGCTTTTTCTTATTCTCATAGCTAGAAAGTTCTATTTCTTCTTTCTCTCTCTCCATATCATTTCTCTCTTATAAATCATTTACTCTGAACTTTTGTTATGACCCTCAATATATTCCAGTTTGTTCCAAATTATTTGTATAAATGTCTAATCTTCCCAAAGATGCTTGAAGGAAAAGAATTCTTATTCTACATCTGGGTAAAGCCCAGAACACTGCTTAGTAGGCACTTAATATATGTCTGTTTGAGCTGAACTGGGCCAGTCTGGGGATGGTGGTGAAGTTCATGATTTCTCTGGAAACAGTATTTTCAGTAGAGTTTCCCTCTCTAGACTGTCAACTTCCTGAGGATAAAGACCACTTCTCTCTGTTTATCTCTGCATCCCCGCACTTAGCCCAGAGCCTGGCACACTGTAGACACTCAAAACATTTGTGTTTGGACGAATGGATGAATGAGTGAATGAATGAATGAATGAACAAACGAACAGAAATCAGGAATAGAAACTCTATTACAAGGGATTACAAAGTAAGACAGAAGCAGCCATGTGGTTGGTTTATTGGGGGGTTTTGACCAGGAAGGGGAGGACTTGAATGGTAGCTTGAGGGAGCAGCAAGGCTTAGGCAAGTTTTGTTGTTATTGCTGATGATTATTTTTTAAAGGAGAAAACTAGCATTTGATAGGCATTAGGGAAGGGGCCTACTCTACCTGAGCTGTGGCTTTATCTGGGTGTTTTTAATATGTGAAGCACTATTACGGTAAACCTTCAGTCATACTGAGATGGGCTGGAGGTGGGGGGTTGCTGTTATGGAACAAGGTACCAGCTCTCCCCTTGTGGCGGGAGGTGGCGGCCACTCTCAGCACCAGGTGGAAACCTCTCGGTGAACTACAACTTGGACTAGAGCTTAGATTGTTTTCTGTGCCATTATAACAAATTATCATCCTCATTAGGAGACTGACTTGATCATGTATGCACAGGTTATCATGTCCCTGAGAAGTTACAGTAACTACTGGCAGCCTCAAATGAGGCTCTCAGTACTGGCATTATACAGAGACTGCACCAGAATTGATACTTTCAACCTTGACTTCTCAGTTGCACCAGCTAATGTCTTCAGAAACCTAAATCCCTCCAATTTGCCAAGAAGGACAGAGGCAAAGTATTGACATTTAGACTTTAGAGGTATCATCATTTGGTTTCAGTAGCTAAAAAGCTAGGCAATTCTCCCAGTAAAAGGTGTTGGGTTTGTTTGTTTTTTGTTTTTGTTTTTTTAATCCGTAATTTGTCTGAAGATCAGAGAACTCCGATATAGGGTGATATTTTAATAAGATGTGTCCTAGACTACTGGCCCGACGTCCAGCACTTTTTGGAAAATGACCTTTTTCCCCCAGGGATGTTTCAGTTCAGGGTGGATGGATGATTTATCTTTTTCAAGTTCTGTCCGGTCCAAGTCCTTTGGTTGGTGTGGCTCTTCATACTTCAGCTCCTCTAACTTATTAGCCTTGGCAACTTTGGTTTTAGTGGAGAGGGAATATTGGGATATTCATTTTGATACCAAACTATCACTTCAAAAATTTTTATTGTTAAAGTAATTGAGCGGATACTTTTGACCCAGTTAGCTGAAAATTAACTATTTTTCAGCTAATTTCTCCTTTCCAGCCAAATCTAACTTACACAACTTGCAAAAGAAGTCTCTAAGGCAGATACCCATGGCTATCGCCTTGTTTTTCCTGTCCTATCTTAATGAGCTAAGTAAGGCTGTTTATGGATGATGGAACAGCTGCCAGATTCCACCCCCAGGGTGATCGCAGCTCCACTGTGGGAGAAGTGATGCTTAAAATTTGCATATTCTCTGTATACACACAGTAGGCTTATATATAGACACACATCCTTCTTAGTTTTGAAAATGACATTTCAAAACCCTACTTGCCTACTCAATTCTTTTGTAAGAAGGATGAGTGGGGGCCAGGTAGATGTGAAAATGGATTAGAGCAAGGCAAGAGAAGCAGTGGGAAGCTGAGGTAGGAGAGAGTTGCATTAATCAAGGAGGAAGATGACGGGAGCAAGGACTAGGATGGTATTATAGAGACGGAGGAAAGTAAACCGATTCAAGGTTATTTTGAGGTGTAATCTGAAGGACTTGGTGACGAACCAGAAGAGGGAAGTGAGGAAGAGATAAGGGTGAGGTCCCTGCTTCTGGTTTGGGCTGCTAGGTGGACAACAGTGCCATCCACAGCAATAAGGGATGTAGGAGTTCGTTTGAAGTCCAAAAACAGCAGATTAATTCAATTTCCTAGAGTTTAAGTTTGAAATGGCTGTGAGATGTCCAGAAGGCAGTTTGATATATGGGACTGAGGAGCAGAGGAGGGGTTGGAGATCATGACTGGGAGTAATGAGCATGAAGAAGATGACTGAGCCATGGGAGTAGGTAAGATTCCCCAGGGAGAGGACCTTGGACAAAACAGGAACACCAACATCCAGGGTGTGTGCAGAGGAAGGATAGCCGGCAAATAGCAAAATAGGTAGGGAAAATGACTACGTAAAGTGCTGAGGAAGGCAAAGAAAGATGAGTGGGGACATAGGTGGTAAATGCTTTCGAGAAGTCAAGGGATGTAAGAATTGAGAAGTATCCATTATATTTAGCAATAGGACAATCTTCACAAGCACTGCTTTTTGGAAGTGATAGCAAGATGGAAGTTAGTCAAGAAGTTGGTGAAGAGCAGAGGAAATGGAGACATGAAAATATTCAAAACACTGAAGGAGTTTGGCTGTGAGAGGAGAAAAGGGACAGGCAAGTAACATCAGAGGACTATGGGGGTTTTGCAAATTGTTATATTAAGCATGGTTTGAATGCAGCTAGGAAGGAGTCACTAGAGAAGGAAAGGCTGGTGATGAGAGCCAATCTTCCGACTGGATGGAGGGTGGATACTCAGTAAAGAGAGAACCTTGACAAAGATGAAGAGGCTGTAACCAGAGCAGGACAGGAGGCGACAGTCTTCTTCTGTTGGAACAGAGATCTCAAATGAAGAACAGGGGAAGGAATCAGGGTGCCTCTTATCGCTCCTATTTGGTAACCTTGCCTTTTCAACTACCCAGAGGGCTCAAAAGGGTATTGTGTACAAATGTAATCTGAAAAAAATCACTGTTGCTAGATGATTACCTTAAATCCCTAAAATTAAAGTAGCATATAAATATAAAATAGGCTAAATTTATATCTTTTAAATCAGCATTTCTTTACATCTCTAACATGTTTTCAAAAATAAGCTACATGAAACATTGGCTTAAGCCACCTTTTTCTTAAAGGACAAATAGCCAAATGCCATCAGTAAGTCTAGCCATGAGACCATGAGTACAGAAATGTGTCCACTGAGGGGATTATGAAGAATTCCGTCCTGACTCAATGAACCAGATAATGACACCCTGGGCCAGACTAGCTGTGTCCGACATCAGCTGTGCATCCTTCCCTTTTTCCTTAAGAGAAACCTGATTTTGTTCATTTCCAAGATGGACAGTGTTCTGGCCTAAGAGATGAGTCTTGCATTAATTCAAGCCAATCTGGTATAGAAATGGGCACAAGACACAATTCTTGCCAATAAAACTGCAAGGAGAAGTCTGTTAGAAGGGGAGGGGCTTCTAGAAGAGGTTTCCTCACTCTTGAGAAAAGCAGCACAAGAAAGAAGCATATGCTTTTCTACCTCTGAACGCATTTAGTACCTGGAACTATGGCAGTCATCATAGGATCCTGATGGGAGCCAGCCCAGAAGGACAGAACAAAAGATGGAAAGGACTAGGTCCTTCAGTGGTGCCACCTGAACTGATCAATTAACCAACCCCAGAGCCATCTTTCCTTGGGATTTCTTGCTATGTGAAATAAGAAATGTTCCTAATTTTCAAGCCACTTATTTTTTTTTTTTTAAGATTTATTTATTTTGAGAGAGAGTGTGTGTGTGCAGGGAGGAGGGGCAGAAGTAGAGGGAAAGAGAGAATCTCAAGCAGACTACACCCCCCCCCCCCCCCGCCGAGTGTGGAGCCCGACATGGGGCTCGATCTCACCACCCTAAGATCATGACCTGAGCCAAAATCAAGAGTTGGATGCTCAACCGACTGAGCCACCCAGGCGCCCCCAAGCCACTTCTAATTGCAGTTGGTTAGTATGGCAGGATAGGGCCAAAATGATGGAACTACAAAAAGCAGGAACTAGAAAAAGGTTGAAATCAGGAGAGAGGAAGTATTTGTCATCCTATGAATAAGAATCTTTTCATTATGAGAATCCGTTTAAAAAAAAAAGTAAGAGGGAATAGTTCTGGTGGGAAGGATAAAAAGACTGGAGAAAGGGGAAGCTGCAAATAAAATATGAGACAAATTCCATTAATGTCCCCTGGCCCGCACCATCCTTGGGGAAATGAACTGTATTGTCTTTATCTCTCTCATTCCCTGTGTGTCCTTGATCATTAACTTTTACTTCTCAGTCTGTGACTCATTCCCAGGCTCAGACGTCAGAATTCTACTAATAGTTCCAGGGAGAGAAAAAAACACAAATACCAATTAGTCACTGAGGATATCCACTCCTCCACGGTCAAGCACTGACAGTTCATTCAGTGGGCAAGATACTCTTCCCTGCTCCACCGAAAGAAGTCCAGATACCTCCAGGGGACAAATGTCTGTTTTACCAACACTACTGCCTCATCCACACCTAGGAATTTAAAAATCACCTCCTAAAGATACTTCACACACGTCTAACCTTCACTATTCTGTAATCCTGTTCAAATGCCTCTAGGAAAGCTATGTCTGAATGCCCCTCCACCACTCTACCCCTCTGCCCTTGCCAATAACCACGAATTCATCATGCCCTAAAATAACATGGCTAATCTCCATCCAAATAAGCTCTCCTTATCAATTACTTAATTCTGTCTATGATGTGCAGCACTAGACAACTTGGGCTCATCCTGAAGCCTCCCTTTCCTTCACTCCCTAAAGTCATATTTTGAAGTCTCTCTCAGATTTGCCTACTCATTTCAATTCCCATGGCCTCTATCAAGGCCCAGATGCTCTCATAGCCCCTGAATGGCTTCAGTCACATCTCAGCTCGGGATCTCTGATCCAACTCTCTTCCACTACCACTCTCTTTGTCAGCGTGTCACCTCTCCAAGAACTCAGGAACCTTCCTGCAGTGGCTCCCGTTCACTTACAGCACCAAGCCCCAGGCTCTTCTGGGCGGGTTTCAAGGCCTTCCCTAATCTGGATGAGGCTCCACCAAAGCCCTCCACTTTCTTCCGGTCCGCCAAGCTGGAGACTGTCAAACACCCACCCTGTTCTTCCAGCTCCAGGCTCCCCCCATGAATCCCTCCTGAGCACCCCCTTCTCTGTTCTCCTGTTCCTTTGCGTTCCTCTAGGCCCAGCTCAAGTCCACCTCTTCCCTGAACCCTCTGTAACTGCTCCAGCTCTTTCTTCTTTGAACTCCCAGTACCACACTCTTTGTAGTATCTAACTGTCCTAATAAAAATCCATTCTCTCTCCCTGGCTGGGCCACACTGCTTCCTATGCAAACCATGTCCTATCCTTCTTAATGTTCCTCACAGTGCCTGTTACAGTCCTGAACACTAGATAGGGATGAGATAACTATTTATTAACTGGATGATCAACATTCAAGGGGTACCTTGCCTCTTTTCCTTATCCCTTTAGTTATTGAGGAGCCTGGGAAGAGAGCAGGGACAGCTACATCCTGCAGTCCTCGGAAAGCCCGACATGCACTCCAGATGATATCTGATACAGCTGGAGGGATCCCATTTCTGGAATGGAGATCATCATTTTCCAAGGAAGAATCATGGAGCTGATGGTTCCTATCAGTAAGGAGCCAGAGTGGAAGCCAGAGAGGAGCATGGGGCCGGGCGGTCTGGAACTACATTTACCACTGCGGCTTCCTCCAGTGGAGTCACTTGGTGCCAGGGGAGGTGGATGCGGCTTGTCCATCAGCATGCCAGATGAGGGGGCTCCTCCCAAGGGGACAGAGGGGATGGAATAAGGGCCGGGGACACCGGAGACAGAGGGAGGGTACCCAGCCTTTGCTGCTTTCCCTGCTTCGTACACTGTGGAGGGAGATGAAGAGCAAAAGAGATTATATTATCGTCCCACCCTCCACAACCCTCACACCAAAACTGCCTGAGGATGCGCTTAAGGGGGCGCCTGGATGTGTGCATGCACGCATGCGTGTGCGCGTGCGTGTTCGCCTAGGCCTGAACTGATTCGGCAGAACCGCTCTCCCCCACTCCCTTGGGCTCCTCCAGCTCCACCGAAAGGCGACAACGTAAGGAATTACAGTGTTTAGCAGCCGGCAACGGAGTGATGACGCAGCACTAGGAGCTGTCATGGCGGCCTCCGCAGTGACCCCAGCAGCCCACTCTTAACCACACTGTCTGTAGGCTGCCTCAGTCCCTCTGGAGGAAGCCTAGCCGCAGGCCACCCGGGGCTGCTTCCAGGAGGATCCTACACCTCTTCTAGAGAGGCAAGGCAGGCAATGAGCTTGCACGTGGCTTTGCTCTGTGATCTCAAAGGCAGAGCAAATAACCTGACTCCTCCTGGAAACTGCTTTATTCCCAAGGACACTGAAGAGACATGTATGTCTTCCTCCTTCAGGATGTATTTGGTTTCTGGCAGGGGGGCCCAACTTAGTGGCTGCACGGGCTCGGCCGGTAAGGCACCACTGTGAATCCCCAGATGAGGACCAGTCCCCTGGTGGACCATTTTGTCACGGGAATAAACAAAACTCATCCATGGCCGGATGGGATGCAAAGGCTGCCGTCTGCATACTCTGCTTGTAAAAAGAGGAGTTCTCTGCATTTGAGAGGCCCGAGCAGGGAAGGTTTCCTCCAGCCTGCAGGCCTGCAGAGAGGGCAAAAGCCTTACCCACAACCTGACCATCTGGAACCTGCCCTTCCTTTCATCGGCAGTGCCGATGAGAAATGCAAATGCAGGGGTGAGTGGTGTGGATAAAAAGTAGGGAGAAATGCATGCAGGCGAGAAGGCAAACAAGAATGGCCATCTCGGGGAGCCAGGGGCCCCCAGCAGAGCGGTGAGCCTGGAACAACCAACTTTTACGGTGGAAGGACAGGAGGTGGAGAAGGAACTCAGGGCACACAGCTGTCTGATGGAGAGGTGACCTCCCCTGTGATCACTGTGTCTCCCACACGGGCCACTTTACTCACAGGCCTGAGGACAGCAGCAGGAATGTGGACAACACGGGCAGCGGACGTAGCAACAGCAGCTGTGAGGACAGCACTGGCACCAGCAGATCCCCACCAGGACGAAGAAGAGGAAGACTCCCAGGATCACCAGGCCAACAAACACCCACTCTGGAAGGACGCACAGAGAAACCCACACTTGAGGTGGCCCACCGCCGGGACAGGCACACTCTCATCGCTGTCTCCTGTCAGAGGAGTGGGGCGGGGGACCTGGGGCTGTAAGCATCTCATGACAGGGCACAGAGCCCCCCCAGCTCAGGAGGAGCTCTGAGAGTGAGAAGTGACTCAACACAGCAGGGGTATGGAGAAGAGGAAAGAAGGTTGCCTAGGGTCATACAGAGCACATGTAATGACCAGCACAAGGTGGTGGGGGAGTTTCAGGGCCCCCTCCTGGGGAAAGGGTTTACCATATCAACTGTAGTGTCAGAACAAGTATGGGACCAGAGCAGAAACACTCCTGGCTGGGGAGAGGAGGAATCTTGCTGGCTGAGCTATGAAGTGGTGGGTTCTGCGAATATGTTTGTGGTCAGGTTATTCTTACCCATAAAAATATAAGTCCTGAGAAAAAGTTCTCCGTGTCACATGGTCTAAATCAGAACATATTCAGGTGGTCCGGGTCTCCTACATATTCATCGACCTTCCCTGCTGACCAAACCCCTCCCCCCCCATAACACCTTTCCTGTACTCAGCATCAAGGCTGAGATCAAAACCTTTCGCTTTTATCTGTGGAACAAACCCGGGCTAGAGAAAACTGGACACAAAGACTCAGGGAGAGAATATGCTGTCCGCAGGCCCCAGGAGTGGCTTGGTTTGATGGCACTGGGGGTGACCGTGCTCAACAGCCAGCATAGCCGGCTCAGATGGCTCAGGGCTCTGACAACCTCACCGGCTGTCTGTTACCTTCTGCTCTTTTCACACCTCTTCCAGAGGCCGAACACAAATTCTACTTCATGTGCTCATCCACAAGATTTGAGAAAGGAAACAAATTCCATTTGGCTTACATAAAAATGACTGTGACCCTCGAGTGACTTTACGTCATGTTTTCGGGACTTGGCTATAGGACCCAGCTTCCCCCTGGAGGCCTGGGACAGACTGGAGTGAGCCAGGATTTCAAAGCTCAAAGATTAAAGTGATTCGTTCTGATTGAAAGCCACCTACCAGAAGTCCCTTCACAGTGAACTTCAAGTACATAATGTTTTGCTTGAATTTTGGTTATTAAATCTTCCTTCAATTAAATGGACATTCAGTTGGAGCTTGAAAATATGGTATTTTTGTTATATAAAGGGCTTTATGTTAATGTTAAAATTATCTGACCTTTGTTTAGAACATAATTTCCTCAGGAAGAAAACAAACAATTTATGTTTCCTGAATGTCCCTCCTCACTCATCCATCCGAAATACATTCAAATTAACCAGGTCACCATCTCTTCAGTGAGGAAATGAGAAGGTCTTGCACCTGGTGAGAATGGTCTGGAGAGCATTCCTGCTGAGGACAGTAGATAGCTGAAGGCTTTGTCCTGGTCCTCAGCTACAACACAATAACATTACATAGCCTGAGACAGATATGAGCCCCGAGGAACAGAACCATGGCGTGCCTCGGTGGCTACAATGAGGGTCGGGCAGTCAAGGATACAGACTGGCAGGCTACCTCGGAGAAACAAAAGAATGCTATCCATGAAAGGATTCTTGGGAGTCAAAAGGGAGGGACAGTCAAGGGGCAAGGACCAGATATGAAAAATACAGTAACTCTTTCTTGGGACTGGGACATATCTAGTTTGAAGCAATGCTTTGTAACATTGTGTGTGTGCGTGCGTGCGTGTGTGTGTGTGTGATGAACAAATGGGTACAAACTGACAGAACTCTGGATAAGGGGGAATCACAAAGCGGTATCTATTTGTGTCCTTGGGATCAACATCAGTGTGAAGACTGTCCATATTTGGGTTGGCCAGCTACTGGCAAAACAGGAGAATTCATGGAAGAATAATTAATCAAACTCAACTGTAAAGACTTCGGATGTTTTAAAACCTGAATAAAGTCAACACCAATGGCCAGGAATATTTTGTATCTCTCTGTTGCTCCCAGCTATTATACAGCTCTTAACCCTTTGGCAGAAGCCCTCTAAAGCAAGACTGAATCATAGTCTTTCCTATTCCCTGAGTTTGCATATGTCCTTTCCCATAATTCACTCTTGTTTCTCTCTGAACCTCCTTCCATTACGGACTCTGGGGCTGCCCCAAACTGAGGTTGGCTTGTCTAGGCTGGTGCACTCAACTTAAGCTACATAAAATGACAGAGGTGTGCATTTGGGGTTTCCTTGACATATGGTCTATGGATCCCAGGGACTTAGGGGGCCCAAGAAGCTCCTGAAATTGCATACAAAGCAATGTAGGTCTGTAAATGTGTACTTTTCAAGGGAGGAGGGGTGCATTACTTTCATAAGGCTTGAAAAAATGTTTTGATAAAGTTATAAAAGGCAATTCAGAGTAACATGATTGTACACTAATGAATGGGTAAACACATAATTTAGGGAATAAGGAAATGCAGATAAATAATAACTCTGTTAGGGATACTTATAGCTGTCTAGATACAGTTGAGATACTGAATGGTTATGGAGATTGCCAAAGAGCCTACCAGGCCTGACACTGAAGTACCAGGTCCCCACTGCAGCCCTATTTTAATTATCATTATTCTTTTAGGGCCTAGTAACAGAAGAAATACAATCTAAAGTCTTTTCCACTGGGCTTAGTTCATCCTGGAAAAGACCACAGAAACATACAGACAAATGTGCAAATAAATTAGAGGAGCAATTAGTGACTAAGGCAGAAGCAAGACAGATGGAGTGACAGCAAATTAAGCAAATAAAGAGTTAAATGACTGAATACCTGGCATAATCTCCACAGCAAAACTGGGCAAGAGATCAGCAAGCAGCCCTGTCCTGCCTAGAAGAGGTGGAAGGAAAAGAAGAAGGAAAGAGGTTACTCCAAAGGAAAATACTACTTCAAGGCTGGCTCCGGTTGGCACCAACCCTACCCACGGCCATGAACCCAGGCTCTTTGTGGTAGGAGAGACAAGTCACAGAGGCTGAGCTCAGTCAAGAGAAAAACTTTCTCCATCAATCTTTGGCAGCCATGTAAGTGAACTTTGCACCTAAACCAGATGGAAGCAGAAACAGAACTTTCTCTCCAACTATTTATAGAAGGAGGAAATCTCTGCTTCAAATATGAAAAGCCCTGCTTGAGCAGACTGACATACACCATCTCCATTCATTTATACATTCTTCTCCACACATTTTATCGGAAAGTCAAACCCATCTGTATCTAACCGTGCAACCTACATTTTCATACATCCATACACAGTCCTATGTCCATATCAAAACACAAGTACATATTTGGTTTTAACCCAGAATTGTCTCACTACATGATTCTATTTATAGCCTAAAGATGTTTCAATGATTAAAATTTTCAAAGGCAAGGAAAAGATAAAGCTAGATGACTTACACGCTCTTACACTCCTTCTGGTTTCAGAAATACTCCATACATATGTATGTGGTATGGCTTTTCCATATGGGACCCACAGCTGGCACTGAATGACCCCAAGTGCCTTCTGCATGATACAGCAGATGAGCTTAAGGGCTGGTGTCAGAACAGGTGCCCCTCGGGGCTCTGGAAGGCAAAGAGCTGCACAGGAACCAAGACTGTGGGAGATGTGGGGGAGGAGGTTAGTCCTTTTAACAGCTAGCCTGATTTATAGAAAGAAGCACTGAATGCTTTCGCCATGTTCTCATATCAAGATAAATGTAAAGGCCCTGATACGACTTTTGCACCTGTCCCAGATGTTTCTGCTACACTGAAGCCTTGCTAATAAACAAGCTGCCTGATGAAGCAACTAGCAAACTGCCCTCATTTCAGACTTCTGATGGCAAAAAGCCACTGTGGTACCACCTAAGCATGCAACTGAATCTTACTTCACTTATGTGCATAACACACACCCCTAGGACAGCTCTGTCCAATAGAAAGATAATGTGAGCTACACGTAATTTTAGCTTTTCTAGCAATCACATTAAAGAGCATAAAAAAAAAGAAAGAAATTTAATACTATGTTTTACTCATACCAATGTAGCCAAAATATTAACACTTCAAAGGCTCAGTAGCCACGTGTCAGTACTGAATACACAGTTTGAGGGGTCTGTTTCATGCATATGGATTTGGCTCATTTAGTTCGTTGAGGTGCATTAGAAAAAAAGTTACCCACTTGTGTGGTTTGTATTTTGAATCTAAAGGTTGGTCATGATTGGTCACTGGTCCCCTCCTCTATCAAACCACTCCATAGAAAAGAAGCTCTGATAAAAGTCAAAGAAAAAGCAGCTCCTCCAGGACATTTACTTTTTCTTGGCTCTCCCTAACCATGCAAGGCCAATGTGGTAAAATGTGCCCTGGTCCCATGTCCTGCGTGGGTAATGGTCCCTCATTTGAAAAATTAATTGGGACCACAATACATTCCAAGGTCAAGGAAGTTATAGAATGAGTGACTTAGGCTAGCTCTGTTTTAGGTTTTGACAGGAAGGGCTTCTTTCTCTCTGTCTCCTATCTTGTGCAGCTAACATGCTAAGGATGGTCTGCTGTTTGCAAGGTCTCTTGGACGAACAAACAGGAACCAAGTGGAACATTGGAAAAAGGCATCCTGAAGGAGAATTCTCAGGCTAGCCTTTAGCCTAAGCCTTCATGAAATGCTAAGACGTGCCTCTGAGACTCACATATGGTCTAATCCAGTTCCTAGGATAGAATACCAGACAGGGATTTGGGACCAGAGTCTGAGCAAGTGATTAAGCGCATGCATTGGTCTCATCTGGAGTGTTCTGTGTACAAGTATCTCTTGGAAACTCAACAAGGAAACAACTGGTCAAGGATTGGGGAATTTGGGATGTTGGCCATCTCTTAAAGACATAATTAATATTAACTACCAGCCAATAGCCAGTGATCAAGAAGTCAATATACAGCATTTTAGCAAGCTAGTTATCAGATACTTACTTAATGGTGATTTAAAAAAAATTCAGACAATTAGCACTTTTGAATGTATCTCTTATTGTATCTAGTGAAATGAAAAGGCTTTTCTTGTGTCTACTCTTGAGCTCTCAAGCCTACCAATGTTTTAAACATCTCTAGATGTGCGATAGCCCGTAATTAACTACATTCATAATAGAAATATTATGGATGATATAAACTACAGATTTGTACACCCTCACAGGGAATTAGCCATGTGATAATTATTAACTATAAAAAAATCCATATATTCGGGCACCTGGGTGGCTCAGATGGTTGAGTGTCTGCCTTCGGCTCAGGTCATGATCCCAGAGTCCTGGGATCGAGCCCCACATTGGGCTCCCTGCTCAGTGGGGAACCTGCTTCTCCCTCTCCCTCTGCTGCTCCCCCTGCCTGTGCTCTCTTGCTCTCTTTGTCAAATAAATAAATAAAACCTTTAAAAAAAGAAAAAAGAAAGAAATCCATATGCTCAAGGAAAATATGGAGCTCATATATGTTCTATAGATGACATTATACTGGAGAAAGCAGTGGACTGGGAGTCAGGGTACTGGGAGTCAGCTTTGTCATTAGTTTACTTGGTGACCACCATAGGCAATCCTCTTTCTAGGTCTCAATTTTCTCATTAGTCAAATGAAGAAGTGATTGAATAAAGTGATCTGTAAAGACGGAGACCATATGTCCTAGTGTGTGCCCACTGTCCTGGTGTAAATATTAATAGCACTACTTTTTACCCTCAAGGTGTCCTCTTTTGGACAATTAATTATATGGTCCCCCTATCTATAATATTTTTGGCTCTCAAATCTGATACTTAACGATCAGAGTTGCAAACTCAGCTCTGATGCTTATAGGGAGAACAGGTAATGCAAGTAAATGTAGCTAGCCAAATGTAATCCAACAGGGAGCATTTGGGGGTGAAGCGAATGGCAGATTATGTGTCTAGAAGGGCTGCTACTCCTCACCTCTAGCCAACTGCTGCCCCACAGGAATGTGTCTCCATAGCTGCAGGTCTTCCTATTTTTCAAGATTAGCCAGACACAGACTTTTGTGTGAAATATCCTGATTTTCAAATGTTGGCAACAGATTCATAGACTTTTTTAACACACTGGACAAGCCATACAAAATATATTTTGGGGCTGTATAGAGCCCAGAGATCACATACTTGCAACCACTGACGGGTATATACAAACCAATATATTTATGAGCACGTAAAACACAAAAGCTGGGTTTCCCCACAGGCTGTTTAGGTTACCTTGTTGGTCTTCTGACATTGTTTCTACACACAGAACGTCGGTGAATAGGAGCTCTGGGAACCTACGTTCAAATTAAAATCTGAAAGCAAGAGTATTACACACCAAACTGTTCGCCCTTCTTATTTCTGGGGAGCTGGAATGGGCATCATGGAAGAACAATGAAGGGATTTTCCTTTCTAGGTTATATTTTTACATTTGTAATTTAAAAGCTTAAGGATAGGGTGGTATCAAAAATACAGACAGGAGATTCACAAAGCTTGTCACTCCAACAGAAAGACATACCTCAAGTTTCTCATTCTCCCTGAAGCATCAGTCGGAAAGATGAACTTTTCCCATAATGCACCTGTGTAGTGCTCACCCCAGGATGGGTGACAGAATCTTGCCATACAGTGGGTGAAATTTAATGTCTTCAGAATTCAGGACATAGTAGGAGTTTGGGGATAGCAGACAATACGACTCTATCATGTCAACAGCAGAGAGTGCACAAATCTCTCTGGCTTTTATACCACAATTTATATTTTACTGGGACTAAAGGCATTTTTAAAAGTAGATTTATGCCGGAATCGTGTATTTCTGAAAATCACTTTGCTTCCAGCTTCTTGACTAACAATTCCTACGAAATGCTGTTGCCAGCTAGAAATGCTCTATCTTTTCTTCCTATTCTATCACATCCACTGAAGGTCTGATCTTAGAAAGTCCAAACAATTCCAGTAAATACTTTCCAGATTTCAGTAGCACTTTGCCAACACTTGTGAATCATTGCTATTCTTCCAGGATTCAGTTTAAGAGGGGCAATTACAAGTCACTTTAATGTCTGAGGAAAGGATAGAAAACAAACCCTGCAAATAGAAGACCACATCTATGCTTTTCAAACCACAGCTCAAACTATCAGTAGAAAATACTGTTTTTATGTAAGCCCTCAAACAGTTTTCCCCAAACCTTGCAGAATCCATTACTTTTAAGAAATTTCCACATGAATAGACCAAACAAATTAGGCATACTAATAGTTTGTACATGCACACACACACACGTGCCCGCTTCGTACAATTACCATCACAAACTTCGCAGCCAAAAACATTCACAATACTTTGGGTTGAATGATCAGGGCAGAAACATGCATTGTGAATAAAACGACCCTGTATCTTACCTATATAATTCCCTATTTCAGCTGTTTCCTACCACTGACCCATTGAAGTTATCCCCAACTGAACTCTTTTGTACATATTCCTGAAAACCAGCTCATTTCTGGAATGTCTCCAATTCATTCACTCATCATTCAGTCAACCAAGAAATGTGGACTGTGCCAGGTGGAGACACAGAGGAATAAGGCGTGAACCCTACGCTTGAGAGGCTCACCGTCTAGCCCGTGCAGCTTGTCCAACAATGTCGATCTAAGAACTAATTGTAGTTACCTGCTTCTGTTTCACAAACTTATTAAGGTCAAAGGACTTTCCTCCTGCCAAATCCAATTATCATCAGTTTTGTTTTGTTTTCCATTTTTGACATCAGCTTCCACCTAGTCATGAGGCCTTTCCCCAGAAACACAGTCCTTGCCTGTTTTCCCATTTCTCTTCTCCCCGTGGCCTTACCTTTGCACATTCTACAATGAACCACGTCCTAGTGACATTTCCCCAAGTTTCAAATGCTCTTTTGTTGGTAGGCCAGGCTCCTCAAGGCAGGATTTACTTACCTTCTTTACTAACAAAACCAGCTAATACACTTCTCAGTCTCCTGCTTTGTTCAAGTCCTTACCACACACACTCTGAAATCCATTCTGGCAGAGCCCTGGAAGGAGGCTGCCCTGAGGGGCTGTGCACCGTGCTCGGCCTCCCCAGCAGGCCACCTCACCCAATGGGACCTTGAAGTGTTTCCAGTAGCAAATCCCCACTGCCCGCTATGCTGAGCTTCTGGCTGGACTTCTGGTTCATCGTTCATGAGAGTACTTTTTATCCCAGATGGAAAAAGAACATGAAGGAAACATTCATTCATTTATTAAGCACTATTCTACGTACTGGAGAATGTTTAGCACCCCTGGACTCAGGGCTCAATGCCAGGAGCATCCTCTAGTCCTTGCAACACCCCCCAAATGCCATCTTGCTATCTAGGTGGATTGAAGCACCACCCCACCCCACCCCACAAGTTGCACACTACCAGGCTATGGTGTTTCTAAGGCAGTCATTACAGAGAAATACAATACGCATACAAAATTTAGCCAAAAAAGTTGTTTTTGTCTCTACTCTTAAAACTTAAGTCTAAGCTCTGATTACTAGTCCAGACCTTCAAAGTGCAACAGAAGGTACAGAAATCCTAGATTTAGGACAAACTTGTTTTCAGATCCTAGATCTGTTATTCACTTACTTGCTGACAACAGACACTAAATTATTTAAGGCACTGGAACTCACAAAAGGAGAAAAAACAATACTTCCTTCATACTTATGATGTCACCACTGCTGACAGAATTGTTATCTTCATTCATTTCTTTGAATGTATTACCTTGGAGTCCTCCTCAGGTTTGCCAATATTCATACTAATGACCTTTCTGTTCAGGATGATCAGATGTTCAGAATGCTTTTCTTCCCCAGTTCCTTGCAATTCCCCTCTTCTCCCTTCTGTTTAATGCACATCTGGGCTTCATCCCACTTCCAAGCTTTCCTAACATGCCCTAGATCCATTTTCAGGGATGTACTGTACCCACCCCCTGGTCTCTCAGCTCCTAACCGTCCAAAATGTTTCTCTCTTAAGTCTTTGAGGAGAGCAGATGGTTTTCTCTGGCCCCCTTAAGTGTAAAGTTGTTTCTATGGCTATTTGGAATCCCAAATAGACTGGAAATTTCCCAAGTGCACACACATCCCTGTTTTTATTCTATATTCCCATAGCAACCATGCATTCAATAAATATAATTTATGATTATCCATCACAAATGTGGATATAGCTTCCCTTTCTTTTACATATATTTATAAAGACTTAAGCATTTCATGCATGTACTTTTTTCTTTTTATATCTTTTACATTTTAGGTCACTTTAAATTGTAGTGAATAATTCTGACAGTGACAAAATGACTAGTATTGGACCATCTGCAATTAACTATTAATAAATGCTTCAGGCTTTTTGGCAGTGATTATAAGCTTGGCCTAAGGCACTGACTTTTTTTTTTTTATTTTTTTTTTTTTTTTAAGTAGTATCCACACCTAGCAGGGAGCCCAACACAGGGCTTGAACTCATGACCCTGAGATCAAGACCTGAGCTGAGATCAAGAGTTGGACACTTAACCAACTGAGCCACCCAGGCGCCCTGGCACTGACGACTTCTATTCACATAGAATATCAGAATTAGATTTTATAGCTAGAAAGAATCTGAGGTCATCTAATCCATAACCCACTCCATGTTTTCAGGAATCTGAGGCTCAGAGAGATTAAGGACCTTACTCTAAGTCACATAGCTAATAATCGAACCAGGAGTAGAACCTGGGTCTACTCACCCCTATTCCAGTATTTTTTCCCAATATCTCATTCCCCATCAAGCTTTGCTTCTCCTTAATTTAGAAATGTGCAGCAACAGCTTTCTAGTTTCCTAATATTTGCAGAGAGCAACTCTGAAATTTATATTTGTGGCTTTATTGCTCCACTTATATAATTAAAGTATAATTTTTGGACGTACGAAATGTTAGAGATGGTTGAAATTTTCAGTAGCTTTTAAAGTTGTGACCAGAAAATGATTACTGAATACATCATAACACAGTATGAGCTAATTCAAAGACATTCACCATGCTGCTACAAACTAATAAACAATAACAGAAATGATTGCAAAGTACTCTGCCTTTGCAAAGTGCTGTAGTGAACCAACTCCTTGCCCCCAGAGAGAGAACAGATGCCAAGTATTATTAGTCATAGAACATGTACAACTTGGCCTGAGATGAAATGCAGAAGACAGCTAGATTTGACTCCAAAATGGCATGGAGGAAGGTGGGATTTAATGGAAGGAAGAAATGGGACTTTCTTCGTGCCCACTGTGATTTCCTGAGCTCACCGCGCTCCATCCAACCGACTGGCACGGGCAACTGAAACACAAAGATACCAAGAATGGCTACTTAACCCAAAAAGCCCTGGTGGTCGGAGGCAGCCATGGAAGGGGACACTGCTTGTAGGTCTCGGACCGTCAGAGTCCCTGCCCTCTCCTCCCCGGCCAGCCTCTCTCCGTGTGAGGGGCTTCCACCAGGGGGCATTTCCCAGACCAAAGTCCGGGCACCGCCCGCGTGGGAACGCGAACGTGCACACTTGAATGGCGGCAGCTGGCTGTGGAGAAAAATGGAATGACTGTTTCCTGACCGGCTTTCAAGGGCCGCAATTCTTTCTTTCCAGGGCTGAGCCGATTTCTCGGTGACACCCACTCTCCCGCGGCCCCCGGTGCCTCCCCTCTGCGGGCCCGTCCCTCCCGCGCCCAGGCCCAGAGACTACAATGAAGCTGGCGGGCTGACCCAGCTGCTCCAGCTCGCGCCCGGGTAACCACGGCAACCGCAGGCTTCAGGAATGCGCTCTAATTGAAGGCCGAGTTTCCTCCCACAGTGATGAGCAACAAGTGAAGCAAAAATAGTGAGGCGGGATGAAGGCTGGGAGGGAGCAGGGGGGTGGAGGGGAGAGCTGGTGCAGCGCGGCGCGGGATTGGGTGGCTGGAGATTAGGGAAGGCAAAGAGCGCCTTCAAGACCTCATTTGTCCTCTTAACAACCCAGGGTCGTGAAGAGCTAAATGGACAGCCTTCACCCTCCTGACATCTTGGTGCAAAAATTTCAGGGAACGATCATTCAGGCAACCCCCCCCCCCCCCCCCCCCCCCCCCCCCCCCCCCCCCCCC